>NC_056749.1:376349494-376649494 GCF_019279795.1 Protopterus annectens
CCCAAAGGGGATGGCAGCACATCATCTGGCATTGAGCTTATATCCAGGGTTCTGACAGCAGTCATGGGTCTCAGAGAGGCCTTTGTGAAGGATGTCAACCTCACATGGGGGGGTAATAATAGCACCCACCTTGTAGTCATCTGCAAACATTGTCAGCCAGGGCACCTTTGTATTGGGCTGATCTTCAGAGGTGTGGATCCCAAAAATGAGGGGACCCAGGTCCACAACCTGTGGGACTCCACTCATAACTGTTCAGCAGTCTGACATGGAGTCTGCTGCTTTCACACTGTGGGTTCTATCTGTGAGCCGGTTTGCAAGCCACCTACTGATATAGGGATTGCTGCCTACCTGAGTGTGTTTGTGTATTATTCCTGTGTGGGGAGTGATATTCAAGGATTAGATGGACTGCCTATCTTATCTATTCCATACTGTCACATAGTTATTGCACATGGCACAATGCTTATAGGGCTGCAGAGTGTCTAGAGGTCTCTCTACTGTGGATGACAACTATGAGCCTTATAATGTGGACATCTACTGGGTGGGCAACAGCAAAAAGTAGCAAAACCTGCCTCAATTGATATGGTTTTCACACAAACACAATAACCCCCCACAAAACGGATACTGTTCTTGTGCGCACACACACACACACACACACACACACACACACACACACACACACACACACACTTGCCAGGACTGAGATTAGAACCCCTACCTATCTATTGTTACTACAGTGTTACGCATTTATCGCATGCACCATAGAGCTTATAGGGTGAAGGTTGTCCAACTTTACTTCTAAGGTGAGGAACATCAACAGTCCTTGTAAACTATGGCAATGGATGGTGTACTGGGTGAAAGAGGACACAAAATACTTTAAACTACACATATACACACTTACACACACACATTTGCTAGAACTGGGATTAAAACTCCTACCTAGTGAGTTATTTGTACTTTAGTGTCACACAGTTATCACACATGCCACAGAGCTTATAGGGCTAAGGCCTGATGAAAAGGACTTCTAAGGTGACTGTTATCTGTAGGACTGCTAAAGTAGGGCAATGGGAAGTATACTGGGTTTGAATGGAATGAAAATGTTTAACTTATAAACACACACACACACACACACACACACACACACACACACACACACACACACACACACACACACACACACACACACACACACACACACACACACACACACACATATACACACTTTTACATTTGTCAGGCTTGAGATTAGAACTCCTACCTAACTAGTTATTTGTGCTATAGTGTTACACAGTTATTACACATGCCACAGAGCTTACAGGGCTATGGCCTGATGAAGGGGACTTCTATGGTGACAGACATCTTCAGGACTGATAAAGCAGGGCAATGGGAAGTGTAGTGGGTGGGAAGGCCTGTTAATTCCTAGATCCTACTGACAATTCTCTAAGTGAATGAGCATGCCCAGTGTGATCTTCTATAGTAAATGTGGGACTCCATTCCAAGGATTGTTGTACTCCAGTCTGGTTTGTTTTGTGCTACAGCCATACCTCTCAACTTGGTGCATGATATCTGGAGATAGCCTATCAAAATGGGGAGATAATGGGCCATACAGTGATTGTGACTATTTCTCTCAGTAATGTATGGGTTGCCAGGGCTACAGGGTTGGTTTTAGCAGACATCTGCCATATATAACATTTTACACTGTCCTGTACTGTTTCAGTACCTCATGACATACCTCCTCAGATCATCACAGTGATTTACCAGAGGAATACAGGATGAATGATGCACACACCAATATTATGGGACAAATGCTACACATTCTTGCACAATCCAGCCTGTTGAGAGGTGTGCCTACAACCAATTTACTGCTGGAACTGTGGAAATGGTCCAGCACCTTGGTGATGTATTACAATTGTGGAATCTCTGTGCATTTCTGTTCTGGCATGGTCTGATTTCCAGTCCACAGTTGGGAAATATAAGTTAGGTAGGATCAGGGTGACAGGCAGACTCCAGATAGATTTGCAGGGGATAAGATATGTGGGGGGGGTGTCCTGGGTCAGATATGTTGGCCTATAGCTACCAGTACTTTGCATAGGGGGTCTTCTCAAAGGATGACTGCACTTGGAGGGTCTTGTGTGTGTCAGACTGCTTGACCAGCCTGGAGGTGTGTGTGTGTGTCTCACATTTATGTATGGTTCACCTCATTTTGCTTGGCTGGCCACATTTTGGAGTCAGGATGTTGTATGGGATGAGTGATCAGGGAAGGGTGTGTTACTCTCCATGGCTGTGGACCAGAGTTCTGTGGGTGCAGACATGTCACCATCTTACAGGTTTAGGACTGCCTGCAATGAGTGCATTCCCATGTTTAGACTCCTAGTCCTGCCTGTTGATTGCACAGTGTATCACAGAATGTCCATAAAAATGACTCATATATCTGGCTGGTTACCCAAATCAGTGGGGTTTTCAAGGAAAACTGTCTTGCAAGTCACTCAGAGTTGAAGTCAGATGTTACTGACAGTTGACATTGCAGTTTCAGACTTCATACCCTTCAGACAGTCCATGCTGATACAATCATTCCATCAACTTTCCAACATTATTAGAGCAGTATTTCAAATGTGGCATTCTCTTTGGACCTTTATCACCCCAATATTCATGGCTTTACCCAGATTTCCGGCTCTCTGACTCTGTCAGGTTTGCTCCTAGCAGTTAGCAGCATGGCCTTTCTTTGCATTTTGTAGACTGTGTTATGTTGGTGTTATGGACCCCATGACACTCCCTAACAGGGAACTGTGGGTGAGGCATGGGCATTTGCCAGAGGCCTGTAGGCCAAGTGATACTGCTGGATGCCGCTTAAGGCTAGGGACATGTTACTGAATTTGTATGGGACTATGGATGGGGGGGTGACACATCTGTACACAATGCACATTTGCAGAGACTGTATTGATATTTGCTTAACATCTTGGTCCCATTTAGCATAGTGGTGTGCCCTATCTTTGAGACTACAGGCATAACAGTATCAACCACAGGTCAGATTGTTCTGGCATAAACATTTGTAGTTTCAGACTTCTTACCTTTTAGAGCCATACTGCCACTGCCAGACCTGCTGTGATATCACTGTGTAAGTCTGTAGGTGGGGATTTCATGGATGTCGCCATGTGGGGGGCTTTGCCAGACATTTCTGTATGGTTTTCTACAGCTGATCTGCTGGGTGAGGCTGGGGGTGGGTATGGGGCCCCCACTTTGACATCCATGTATGTGACCTTTGACCCCCAGTTATTTGGCTCACCACATATACTGCAGTGGTATTTGTCAACTAGGGTGGTACTGCATAGTGTGGGTAAGCCAGTACTGGGGCTACACTTCCTGCTGTCCCACAGAGCTGTTAGTTGTCTGCTGCTATCCCAGTAAGCCACCCCATTACCTTGCATGCTTGCATCAATACCATAGCTTTGCTAGCAGAACATTCTACTCCATTCATTTATTGTTAAGAAGACTTACTTACCTTGTGCCTGAGCTGTGAGGATGGTGCTTGAGGGCTGACTATGTCGGATGCACGCAGTACACTGCCTATACATGGTAAGGTATAGGTGGTGTGATGTCTGGCATCCATTTTACTGTGTGTGCAAGTCAGAGAGAAAGAGATCAGTCCCTCAGGCCCTACACTGTTAGTGTATGTGCTATGTGTTGCCTCTTTGCCAAGGACATGGCATACTGGGCATGCCTTCATCTGCCTACAGGGGCAGACTCAGGATATTCCTCCTCCGAGTCCCTCTGTGCCTGTGGGGACCTTGGCAATGGTGGGGGGTTATGTGACCCTTCCCCATTTTGTTCCTGCTGCAGCTGTTTCTGCAGGATCATATTGTGTAGCATGGCACATACTATGAACATTTGTGCACATGTGGCTAGAGAGTACTGCAAGGGTCCACCGGATATGTCAAGGCAGCAGAACCGTGACTAGAGCATCCCAAACACATGCTGTGTAATGATCCTGTTCTGTCTGTGTGCCTCATTATGGCATTCCTGTGTGGGTGTGTGCGCATTTCTGATGGGTGTCATCAGCCACGGCTCCAGTGCATTGCCAGCATCCCCACCAGATGGCCATATGGGATGTCCCCATTGACAAAAGTCTGGGACAGCTGCGATGAATGCCAGATGTGGGAGTCATGATAGCTTCCAGGACTGCCAGCACACACATTCATGATAATGCCCTGGGCATCACATATGACCTGGCAGTTGATGGAGTGGAACCCCTTGCAGTTTAAGTAGACCCTACCATGGTCATCGGATGTACTTTGATGTGGATGTGCATGCAGTCTATGGCATCCAATACCTCTGGGTATTCTGCTACATGGTGGAAGAGATGCATATTGCTGGTCCTCTCCTCACGGGTGCTGGGGAAGTAAATGTGCTCAGTGGCATGTGGTCGCATGGCATCCAGGAATTCGTGAAGAATCCTGGATGCAGATGCCTGTGAGACACCCATGATATCCCCAGTTGGTCTTTGGAAAGTACCTGTAGCTAGTATTCTTAAGGGTACACATACCTGGGATGGGTTCCCCTCTGTTGGTTCCGGGTCTGAGGCAGGGCTGGCACAGCACAACAAGTTGCTGAAGTATGTCCCTGTCCACCCTGTAGCGCTCTATCTCCAGATCATGTCACCCCTGGTAGGTTACCCTGGGTCTGAATACTCTTCTCCTCCTCCTTGGTCTGAGTTGGTTGTCAGCATTATCCTACTCAGCGCCATCGGCCTCTTGCACATACTGATAGAGCAACACGACAGCAGCCCCTAACATTTTTTGCTAGTTTTGTCAGTTAAAATTCCCCCATATGTGTACACCTATTGGGCAGAGTTTGTGGGAAAAAACAGACTGGAAGGTGTTTGCATAGTTTATAGTGGTGTGCTGCAGATGCTGCCTGTGTGATTGGCTGACTTTGAGACATTCCACCTGCCAGCTATTTTACTTGAATTTGAGTGGCTGTATTTTGCTATTTCCCTTTTGTTTTCTTTTTCCCCTTCCCATCTCTGTCCCTTTTAAGCCCCGAGGCTTGGCATGCAAACCCGCTGCCAAAATGTAAACAGTGCTGCTATTTCCATTTTTGAAGTCCCAGTGTGCACCGCGCACACCCATTTAGCTAAGGTAAACAGATTTTAGCAGAATCGCCCTCCCTGGAAGTGAACATGGTCTTTATTTCATGGTGTAAGAAATTACAGCCTCAGACACACCTCCCTTGCTTGGCTGTGCTTAGCTAAGTGCAAACCCAGGCAACAGAGCTCCAATGTGCTTACAACAAGCATGACACCCCCCCCCCTTTTCATGTTAGCTGCTCCTCCTGCCTACACTCTCCTGTTCTAACACCTACATGGTTAGGTGGAGTGTGTGGACTTAGAATATTTTGTGAGTCAGTAAATTTCCCCTCATTTGCATACCCCACTGCCTTAGTCCATAGTTACTGCTCTGACATGGAGCCTTTCCCCTTGACAACCAGTGTTTCCTGGCAATGTTTTGATTCTGCATGCTATTGACTATAATGTAGATTTCCCCTAAAATTGAGTTTTTACTTGTTTTTTTTTTTGGCACGATCCTGTTTGTGCGCCGCTGCCTTATCTTTAAATGGAGGGATTGGCCAAAAAAAAAAAACTTTCATTTTTTTACTAAATTAAACACTTTCCCATGCCAATGGCCATATATTTGGCCATTGGCATACCTAAAGTTTATAATACATGCTTTTATTTGAGCTGTCATGCCTCCGTTTTGCTATTTGCATAAATGTGTTTGGTTAGTAACCCAACACATTTCTGCAACTAGCACTGATCCTGCACGGATGCCTGACTGCTTTCTGAATCACTAATTCACCTCATTTGCATGGTTTTCACCAGAAAATGAGGTAATTAGCATTCTGCATGGCTTTCCGTGCAGGAACAGTGTCGGCAGGCTCGTGCACGTCAGAGCAGCTATTTCCTGAATCACTCGGCGGCCATATTCCATGCAGGAATGGCTACACTGTTCCTACACAGAAAAAAAAATAATGAATCCCAGGGAGAGTCAGTACTGACAGTTTGGAGGAAGTGAAAAAAAGAAGGAATTAATAAACCTTATCCCATTTTAAGTGGAAATGTTGAACAATTACAGGAAATAGCTAGTAGCGAGTTTCACAGTGGTAAGAGAACATATATTTTCACTCTTGCATTTCTCATTATGTACAGTCTTGATAATAATGGTAAAAAGATTTGCATTTCTCATTATGTACAGTCTTGATAATAGTGGTAAAAAGATTTTTTAAAGAGCAATTATAAAGTTACATTGGGATACCTAGATTTAGTACATAAATTGGGAGAACAACCTTTGTTTATCAGTAAAAAGGTTTAATTTGAAAGATTATTTGGAATCTAATGGAGTGAACAACAACAATAAAGCAGTTTTGACAATCACATCCAGTGGCATCTATAAATGATGGTTTTGTAAAATTTGTAAATGTATATTTGAAACATTTTGAATGTTTGAAAATTATAGAAATACCATTTTCCTTAATGGTAGATTTGACTGCCGTACTGACTTTGTAGTTTGCAGTGCAGTATGCTCTTCCTGTCAGTGTTTTTATATTTTGAATACCAAATGGCAGCTTCAAGAAAAAAGAAAACAGCATATATATATATTCTATTAAGACTAGAGATGTAAATGCATTATATAAGCCTTCATTAGTTTGTAGATCATTTAATACATTTTTATTCTGCATTTTGGAATGTGTCTCAATGAATTTTAAAGGGGGTGATGGAGCAAATGTATTTACAGTTTGCAGAAGTAAAATGGCAATTAAGACTTGAAGCTAATAAATATCTGGGTTAATTAATTAATTAAAACACATCAATTACATTTATCCTTTAAAATATATTTAATGTTAATGGCTTCATTAAGACCTAGATGTTTATTAGCTTCAAGTCTTAAATTACTTTCTACTAGATCATAAATTAAGTGGTATGAGTTCTTTAATATTCAGTTCTGATGAAGTCCTTGCAGACAAAAGTGCTAAACTTGAATTTTGAAAATAAATCTAGTGGATTCATAATATGAGTCATCATTTTTTGTGTTGTTTTTTCTTGTTCTTTAGATATACAGTTTTGGCAAATGTTTTCTTTTTATGACTGTGATAGGATAGTAAGTGAATATAAATTTGTTTATTATCAGTACTTACTTGCTTTTAACCTGGTTACAACGTTATCTAAATATCTGAAGATTCCTAGTTTTTTTTTTTTTTGTGAATAGGCCACTCCTTTCATGCTTTGTCTCTATTGATAATAGCTGTCTTTAGACAACCAAGGGAAATTATTGGTTCTGACTTTTTTTCTTTTCTTTTCTTTGTTTCTTTTTTTAGACAGCCAAGGGAAATTATTGGTTCTGACTTTTTCTTTCTTTTCTTTGGTTCTTTTTTTTTAGGGAAACCAAACTATTTAGGGTGTTAAAAAATAATGTCTTGAAATTGTTGATGGCATCATCTAATGGGAGTGTTTTAATGTGGACCATTTCATTGGGTTTAAAGTACTGACAAATTATTGTTAGTTGAATTTTGAATACTTGCAGGTTATTTTAAATTCATGCTTTTTGACCTGAAGAGTAATAATTCTATAGGTATAAGCTGGAAAGTGGTCATGTAGAGCACTGGGAAGTGTCATTGCAGTTGTAATGTCCTAACTTGGATCAGAAGCCAATATCTAGTCAATAATAGTGCCCTTGTCATTGTTTTTAATACACCTAGTTGGGTTTTTATAAGATATGTAAATCCAAATGGGGTGGGAAATCTGAGGTCAGGTTCTAACAGTTAATATTTATATCATCTAGTATGATCGTTTCATTAGGAATTCTATTTGATGTCCAGGAGTGTGCATCTTCCAGTATGGGAATATTGTCACCAGGAGGACTATAGATAATACAGAAGCGCTTAATTTTATTTAAGTTTAAGAAGGTGATAACTATTGCAGCATTCTTGAATTTTGGGATGAGGTTTATGTATGGATTAAGAATATAAGAGTAAGGCTATAGTAGGGCTATTCCACCTGCTTTCTTTTAAAGTTTGTCAGATCTAATTAAAGTGTAGCCAGCAGGAAGAAGTTCTGTAGCTTTAGTATTAGGATTTAGCCAGGTTTCAGTGATAGTTAAGGTATCTGGAGTGTAATGAAGTATGCATGCATGTAGCTATGTAGTTTTGTTGAATATATGGCATAGGATTATAGTGATAGTGTTCAGTTTTTGGTGTACTTGTAGAAGTAGGAAGGGGAATGGTATAGTATGGAGTGGCATTAGATGTTACCACAGGTTGAACAGCAATGTTAAGACTATGAGGCTGAGAAGAGATGTGCTATAAGTTAGACTTGGTGGGAGGAGTACTGATAGGAGTTTGAGGTCATCAAGATTTTTTTGTCTAATGGATTTCTGAGGCAGAATAATTATTGTCTAATATATTGATCTGTGAGGATGCCATTTTAATGTTTAGATTATGAGGTGGGTTACGTGGTCCTAGTTTGGGTGGATGTTGCCACAAAGAAATTTTAGAGGCATATAATCTGGATATGGCCAAGTATGCACACATACAAGGAATTTGACTATGGTTTCTGTGACTCTCCAAGTATGAATTACATAAATGCCATACATGCAACTATTAAGAACAAGACAAAAAAGTAAATATACATAAACATATACATACAATGTTCACAGTGCAACTCAGTGCAAGAAATATTGACATAAACACTAAAAGAAACAAGTATTAGCAATATGTAAACAATACTGCAGAATCCTTGGAGGCTTGTGAAGAAGAATATCCCAACCTAATATAATCTCTGTTTTACATTTTATAGGTGTGTACTTTATCTTAAGGGCTGGGAGGTGTTACTGAAGTATTTTAAGTCTAGGATAGAGATGTTGGCTAATTTATATAAGGAGGTA
The DNA here is from genome assembly GCF_019279795.1 of Protopterus annectens. Classification (NCBI taxonomy): domain Eukaryota; kingdom Metazoa; phylum Chordata; order Ceratodontiformes; family Protopteridae; genus Protopterus; species Protopterus annectens. The sequence continues at coordinate 376,358,425 of NC_056749.1, forward strand.
GATTTCATGATAGCTATGAGTGAAGTCATGGCAGAACCTAGGGGTGGCAGTGGTAGATACATGGTTTAGTATTACCATGATATTAAAGATACAGAGGGATGGTTTAGGATGATAATTTCAAAGTATGAATACATGGCTATAAATGGGCAGAGAGGATAGATAGTGAGTTAATAGAGTGCTAGGGAATGTAAACAAAGTTGTGATTTACTAAGAGAAATGGAGGTGTAGCATGGAGGTTTGAGGTAAGATAAATTAAAGGATATGCAGGAGTAGGTGGAAAGATAGGTTAGGCGTTTTGTTTAGCAAATGAAAATAATCTGAGTCTGTATTAGAAATATGGGTAAAGGTGTATGAATATTTGCATGGGAGAGGCTAGATATGTGATGGGCAGACTAAGAATATAGTAGGGGGTAGTAACAGAAGTAAAGAAGTAGGAAGTAGCAGAGTAGTGAGGGAAGAGTTTAAGAAGGTGTGTTTGTAAGAGGTTAAATGGATGATAACGATTGAAGAAAGGATAACTGTGGGTGGAGTTGAGGCAAATTTAAATTAAGTGTAAAACTGGTTGGTGGGAATTGGGATTAAGATATGGGTGAGATTGTGAGCTTAGTACTGCAGAAACAATCAGCCAAGTTTAAAGATTACTGTAAGTACGTATCAACAGATCACTAATAAGAACAGTGGAGTGTGTATAATTTATTCAACAGAGCACTACAAGGAGCTCATCTTAGGAGGTTAAAGCAGATTTGGACAAGTTCTAACTTAGTGGTTATCCCTCAATTACATGAAAGCCAAATATTAGAGAAATAAAAATAAAGGACTGAGTGATAGTGGGGAAAGGTGGGGGTGCATAGAGAGACAGGAAGGAGAAATACAAGAGTGCAGGACAAAAAGGGAGAAGGGTAATAAGTTAAAGAAGTGCTAGAGAACTAATTATAATAGTGGAAGAAAACAAACAGAGTTGGCTTGCAGTGGGAGATTTTCTTCCTTCATTTTTTGGGAAATATCCTCGGGCAGGGTGTGAAAAGAAACAATACAGGTTTAAATGGTATTCTACAGCAAGATAAACTTTACAACTCTACAGCCTAAGTTAAGGTCTTTGTTGAACTGTATAGGAAGGATCCAAATACATAGCACTGCATTAATGTTGCTCTTTCTACCATTACTATTCCAAAAGGATATCTTGGGTTATTACCTTTGTTATTACCACTGCAACAAAACTATTCCAGGCAGGATCAAGCCATATTCTATCATGACTTGGTTTCATCTATGGCTTTTTGGGAAGGGTCAAATTATAGAAGTATTCTAGAAGCAGCAACTTGGTCCTCTGTACATATTTTTACAAAGCACAAAATGCCAGATCCCTTCTCCAGGTCTAAGTCAAGTTCTGCTATGACAATTCTTCAGGGTATTGTAATCTACCCATACAGCTTAGGCTATCACAGCAATGATCAATATGAAGAACACAGTACCGTCATGCAAATAAATTTACCATAGCAGTAGATGTTCAAATGATCACTGCTGCAGTAGCCACTCCTTCCATCCACTCTCCCTCACCTTGTTTTTTGGTGTGTTTTTTATTCCAGTATTTAGGCATTTGATCTTTTTTATTCTTTTTTTTTTTTTTTTTATGCTAGCTCAGCTCAAGCTAATGGTTTGGGCGAGTGGAAGGTGTCCTGAAGCTTTGCAGGATATAAAACATATAGCTTAGGCTACTGCAGCAGGGATCATTTGAACATCTACTGTTATAGTAAGTTTACCTACAAAACTGTACTTTTCTACAGCCCAAAATGATTACATGCAAACTTGCATTTTATCAGAATATTATTTTCTACAGTTGAACTGAAAACTCATAATACAGATTTAAGTAGCAAAGTCTGAGGCTTTGCCTGTGTGTGTGTGTGTGTGTGTGTGTGTGTGTGTGTGTGTGTGTGTGTGTGTGTGTGTGTGTGTGTGTGTGTGTGTGTTCTTTTAATCAAACTCATAAAACAGCATTTATTGTCCCCAACATTCTAGGACATACCAGAGGAAACAGAAGCATGGACTCTGGTTTTGGCTTGTTGCTGACTATAGTGCTGACAGCTCAGTGTGTAACTTTTATTCTGAATTTTGAAATTGCCAACCTGTCTTCACTATATCCACTTTCACAATATTAAGTGTACATTAGGCTGTGAATATGGCTAGAAACAGACTGAAACCACAAAATCCATGCCATATAGCAATTACAATTGTTGTTCCCCACTACATAGTTTAAGTGTTGCAATGCCCAAATAACAGTCAGACGCCAGAGTTTAATGCTGCCTGTTAAAAAATTCTGTCCTCCTGTCATTTACTCATTCAGGTTCTTAGCACACAGGCACTCTTTCTGAATGGTATACTGAAAGGCCAGGCAATCAGATGAAAGTATGTGTACCATTCACACTTGGAATGATGTGATGAGAGACAATAGTTTCATTTTTAATTTTACTATGACATTTATGTGAAATTATTCTTAATGCCATATATGTAGCTAATCAACACATATCATATATGTACATCTTTTATCGCAGTTAACTGTAAAAGAAAAAAATGCCCTTTTCAGGTCTCTACATGCCCACCTGGACATCCACCTTCCCTCAGCCATCAGCATCTTCTGGCACCTCTGGTAAAGAATAAATTATGAGTCTTTCGATGTTGGACATTCTGTATCGCAAATGTACCCCCTGGAAACATCTATCCTCCAACTCATCCCAGGAAGTGATGGGTATATCTACAGCTACTGACAACCGGAGCAAGACTGCAGGTGTCAGACCAAAATGACTGTTTAAGTCTGTACTATAGTAAAAGAGGATTTGGAAAGAAAGGGTGGGAAGGAAAAAAAAAGTAATTTGTTTTTTTTCTTGTTTTGGTTTTATACCTTTAGAAGTTCAAGAATGAAGATAAGAGGTTGTGGATTTCTTTGCAACTCATCCAAGTCTTTGTAACCGGTTGAATGGTAGTCAAACATACTTCCCATTCCACAGCGATGTTTCTGCCCCTCAAGAGGATCCATGCCTTCTGCAATTCTTCGCATCCCTCTGGAGACTAATGCATACATACCTGAATGCTACAAAATCAAACATATTTCAATAAATGTCTTATCAGTGCTCTCACTTCTCATACAGTGAATTATGAGACAATAACACAAGATTTGGATTGCTTCTAAAATCATCTGGCCTACAAAGCTGATATAAGTATATTTTTGTACTTGATCTGTTTCAGTGATATTTAACACTTCTGTGCTGCATTTATTTAGTTGAATTTATCACTGTTTTTCAGCCTGCACTTGTTAAAGAAACTTCATTTGTTTGTTACTGTACTGCTCTTAGGTTGTTTTAACAATATTCTGATATTTCCTAACCTCCTGTGATACTGCAAGAGCTGTTCTGAGTGAGTCTGCCAACATATTTCTAAATTTTACAAAGTTTTTTGTGTTATGAACATTTCTCAGGGTTAGTAAACTTATTTCCAAGGATTCCTGATATTGCAGTAATTCTTATCTCTGTTGTAACACATTTGTTACTGCACTTGAGCTCAAAGCCAGTTGTTTACACTGGAAGGGTTCTTTTGCACTCTGATTCAAGCAGAGAGCTACATTCAACCCATCCAAGGTGGGAATTACTAGATGATAGTTTATTGTGTTTTTATCTGATTGGCCTGAGGGTTTAACTTTAAAAAAGTATTTCATCCTCCTTATATAAAAGTGGTTCCCTGTGCTTGCATATAATCAAACCCCTGCAGATTAAAATCTTTTATAGGAAATGCTCCCCATAGTCTCGCATTGTTCACAGCTGCTCAAAGAGCAACCAGTTTGTGCAGAGGGTGGTGCCACTGCAGGTCATCTAATAGTATTCTAATAAACACTCTCACTTTAACCTTTAAGTAACTCTCCCTTACTCCTTCCCATCTAGAAATTGTGTCTCCCTTGCCTTACATAGCATAGGCTGTATTCAGACCCAATAAATCTAGACTATTTGGCATCATTGTGCTCTTAGACCAGCCATCTTACATTAAGAGGGCCTGTCTGGACCTTTGTAGCAGAAGTGTGAAGTTCAGGACCCATCTGAGTTGGGTATTACTGGATAAAGGCTCAGTTTAGAGATTTCTTATTGGTAGTTGTGTTAAAACTGTTTAAATTTTCCTGTATATAAGCCTCACATTTGTGCAGGTTTGTGCTCAGTTTACTGGAGCTGCTCAACATTTGGCAACTTTAGCTAGAGGTCTGGAATGTATCTGCACTGAAATCCAAGGCATCCACAGACAAAAAATGAAAAATAAGTATATTTTAAGCCAGCACTGCACTTTAACTGTATTTAATTGAATTACTGCTTCATTTTTGTTGTTTGCAACTAAGTCCAGCTAGCCCACTTCCTTCCCAAATACCACATTCAGAAAAATAATTTCTCTTGCCATCTTGCTTGATATGGGCATCTTGAGGCAATGTAGAAATTGTTTCATGTATACTCACCACCATTTACTCCTAAATCAAGCTAATACCCTATGTGAGAGATGCAAATACACTGTGGAATTGGAATCAATTCTCCCACGTAAAAACAAACTAGACATCAAACAGGTTGTCAGCACATATGCTTCACCATTCATGTAAACCTCACCTCTCACATAAAATAAGTTCATGACACATGAACCTACATACATGGAGGTACTCACTAAAAGCCTACCAAAGGAACAGAGACTGCCCAAATGCACATCACCCACATTCACCACTAAGCATAAAGAAACCTCTACACATATCAACACACATCCATGTCTCAACAAATAAACTCCTAAGGCAAAGCACATCAAATGTCTTGGTCATACACGACTCCATAGTGAGATACACAGATGTCCCCCTCACCAGACTGAACAAAGAGAAGGTCACAGTCAGCTGCCTATCAGGTGCCAGGATCCGATGGGTCTCTATTACAACTCCAAAAAACCTTTGCAGTGAACACCACTACGTCAACATGTATTTAGCAAAATTCACTTCCGCGATTCTCTGAATACTTAAAGGGCAAACAAATACTTGCCCCACAACCCAACAAAAAGAAATCTTGCTAAACCAAACTCATCCATGTGAGGGGCTCCACCACCCACACCCTCTGATGTGGGGGGCTGCAATCCCAAAACCCTCCCTAACTAAATATACCAACTCTGACATCGCACTACAGTGGAGAAAAGGGCAAAATTTTGTAGTTGGCCATCTACGTCTTTGTTCTGTAAGTATTCAGTGAATTACGGAAGTGAATTTCACTGAATATGTGTCAGTGATGTGGTGTTCACTGTAAAGGTTTCTCGGTGACATAATATAGACCCGATCCGACAAATCACGTATGCACTCAAGTCATTCAACAAGTACTGTTCTGACTCTGTCACAGTCCATGTTGGAGTCAATGACATGAGACATACCTCTCTGGACTATATGAAGAGAGATATGATGGAACTCTCTGATTATATGTCCCAGACAGGTATGTCCCTAGCCCTAAGAAGTATCCTACCCTCAGCCAGGATGATGCAACAATATAAACAAAAAATGATTGACTTCAACAATTGTCTCAGCTTCTGGTGTCAGTCCAGGAGGATTCAGTATCTGTCAGCCTGGGAGGGTATGGTAGATAGACTTCGCTGCCTTGCTAGAGATGGTCTGCACATGCCCCAGGCTTTCAGATACTGGCAAAGGCCCTTGCCTCCCCCATACTGCCTTTTTTAGACAATGTGAAAACAACAAATTTTCAAATGTAACAAAATCTAATCAAGACAAACTCAGGGTCGTGCTGCTTAATGCTATGAGTTTAAACATGAAACTGCACTCCCTGGAAGCACTCCTTGCCTTGGAGGATGCTGACATCTGTGCAGTTACTGAGACATGGTTCGAGGCCACTGACAGCACCCCTACCATGCAAGGCTACAATGCCTTCCACGCATTCAGACCTCACAATGAGTATGAAGAATCTAAAAGTGGAAGTGTATCCATCTTTATTAAAATCAAATACGCCTCAAGACTGGTCAAGCAGCATGACTCTCTCAAACTACTCCATGTCCGATTAACTATTGGGAAAGTACCATACCACATCATTGCTAGCTATAGATCCCCCACCACAAACCAGGATAAGCTCACCATCTACCTTGATTTACTGGAATCCCTTGCCATACAGCCCAACACCTTAGTCATGAGAGATTTCAACTATCCTTCCTTAGACTAGGGGACATAAATGAGCAAAAACACGCTTGCCCAGAGGTTCTTTTACTTTGTTAACAGAAATGCTCTATAACAGATTGTCTGCACCCCCACTAGTGGCTGCAATGTTCTAGACATAGTACTCACCAACATGGGGGGGGGTCACTGTACTTCCCATGCGTGATGCCATCCCTGGTTAGATCAGACTACAAGTCAGTCTCATTTGAAGTAACTTCTGTAACTGACATCCTCACAGGAACAAAAAATATAAAAACTTCACCAAAGCTAACTACAGTGTACTAAGTGATGATATAAAAAGCTTCATACCATCCACAACCACTGAATCCAATGATCAGTATGCAGACATCTATGCAAATGCCCTGTACAAACCTTTAAGTGACTGCATAAACTCTGCTGCTCCTGACTGGATCAAAATCAGGTCTTCCCATAAAAACAAGCCACTTTGGTGCACTTCAAGAATAAACAGATTATATAACAAGAGGAAGAAACTGTTGTCCAAAATCAAGAGGAATATCACTCTCCAGAGAAAGAGTTCTCTCCTAAGCCTAAACAGGAAAATCAGAAATCTTGTAAAAGAGGGATATCACTCTGAGAGAAAGAGTTCCCGTCTAAGCCTAAAAAGAAAAATCAGAAATCTTGTAGTCTTCAAAAGCAAATTACAAAACTAAAATCACATCTCTAGCCAAGGATAATCATAAGGGATTCTTTAACTATATCTGAAGTCTAAAAGTGAATGGCCAGCTATGTGCCAAACTGGTTGTAGATGGTATCACTCATACTGGAAGATATTGTCAACCTGCTAGCTGACAGATTCAGCACAAACTTCACCCCCCTATCCTCACCTACCATATCCCAAAGCATACCTGACACCAGTCATCTGGTATCTCTAGAGAACAGTTCATCTCTGCACTCACCAAGGCCAAAAACATGGCCTCAGTGGGACCAGATAATATCCCAGGCTGTTTACTAAACAATCTAAAACAAGACCTAGTAGACTCACTTGGCATTCTCTTTAATCATAGCTTGAGAACTGCCTATGTTCCTGCAGAATGGAGAACAGCAACAGTAATCTCCCTGCACAAAGGGGGGCATCAACTGTACCTGGGAACTACAGACCCATAAGTCTAACCAGCCTCATCTGCAAGGCCATGGAAAGAATTATCATGGACCTTATCAACAAGGACATAGATGACCTTCAAATGCTGGACCCAACCCAATTTAGCTTCATTAAGGGTATATCATGCTTATTAAACCTGGCAGAGCTCTTTGAGAATGTCACCAAAATCCATGGATGAAGGAAAGACAGTGTACCCAGCCTATATTTACCTCACCAAGGCTTTTGACACAATTCTCCACTCTGTCTTCATTGAGAAACTTTCCCAGATAGGGATTAACTATTACTTTACTAGATGGGTAGGCAATCGGCTCACTGACAGAACACACTCTGTCAAAAATTGGTGACTCCACCTCCACCAGTAGAGCCATCACCAATGGAGTACCACAGGTGTCTGTGCTGGGCCCTTTACTGTTTGGCATCTATTTCTCAGAAGTTAAAAGCCAAAGTAGACAGCCTTTGGCTCACCAAGTTCACCGATGATTGCAAACTGGGAGTAGTCGCTGAGTCCCCCAATGATGTCAACATATCACAAGAAGGGCTAGCACAAACAAATGATTGGTGCTAAAGCCATGGTCTAAACTAAATGGAAAAAAAATGCATTATTATTCCCTCTGGCAAAACGGAATTCCCTACAATTTGCAATACTGACAGCACCACCCTGAGATCCAACCCAGTGGTGTGAGACTTGGGAACACAGGTTGATGTCAATCTAAACTTTGACCACCAAGTTTCCACAGTGGTAAGGAAAGCCTTCTATGTAGTGCACCTCATAAGCAAAGGCATAGCATCCATGTCAAGTGATGCTATAACTCCACTGTACTCAACCCTCATCAGACCACTAACAGAGTATAATGCACCCTTTTGCGAGTACCTCACCAGACACCTGCAACAGCTGGAGAGACCTCAGAGGTTTCTCATTAATTAAATACAGGGACTCCAAACCATGACCTAAGTGAACAGGCTGAAAGCACTGTCACTTTACTCTGTATCTTATAGGCTACTAAGAGGTGACTTGTGCCTGGCCTATAAGGCAATCTCCAACCCTGCCCTAATGGAAATTCTGCACATCCACAAATCAAATGGCTCAGGATTCACTAGCTGTAGGGATCTCAACCTAGCTTGTAGCCTGACGAGCCTGGTCTGCAAGGCCATGGAATGTATCATCATGGAACTCATAAACAAAGACAGTGGTAACCTCAAACTCTGGATCCCACCCAGTTCGGGTTTGTGAAAGGCAGATCATGCCTTCTGAACCTGATTGACTTCTTTGAGGCAGTCACCAAAGCCGTAGATGAGGGTAAGGTGGTTCACACAGTCTATCTTGACCTCACCAAGGCTTTTAACACCATCCCCCATTCTGGAATTATAGCTAAACTCACTAAACTAGGTATAAATCCTTACGTCACAAGATGGGTTGCCAGCTGGCTCACTGACAGAACCCACACTGTAAAAGTTGCAGATTCCAAATCTGATCTCAAACCAGTGACAAGTGGAGTACCACAGGGTTCAGTCCTGGGACCTCTCCTGTTTGGTATCAACTTCTCTAAAGTACAGACTAACACAGAAGGCCTCTGGCTAATGAAGTTCACAGATGACTGCAAACTAGGAGCCATAGTCGAGACCCCAAATGATGTGGACATCCTACAGAAGGGCCTCGCTGAGACAAATGCCTGGTGTCAGAGCCATAGCCTCAAGCTCAATGCCAAAAAGTGAGTGTCATCCCCTTTGGTAAAAACTCTGTACCCATGAACTACCACATAGGCAGCAATCTACTTAACACCGAATGTGTGGTAAGAGACCTTGGGACTCAGGTGGACAGTAGTCTCTCTTTTGATAGTCACATCGCCACAATAGTCAGAAAGTCCTTCTACGTGGCATACCTCATCATAAAAGGGTTCTCATCCAGGAAAAAATAGTTCATTGTTCCCCTCTACTTGACACTCATTAGACCCATTATAGAGTACAATGCCCCTTTTGGAATGTACCTCACAAGACATCTGCAGCAGCTGGAAAGGCCACAGAAGTACCTCACAAAGAGGATTACTGGCCTCAAACAAATGCCCTACACTGACCGTCTCAAAAAACTCCAGCTTTACTCTGTAGCATATTGCCTACTCCAAGGTGATCTCTGCCTAACATATAAAGCTATGTCAAACCCAGAGCTATTGGACATGCTACACCTAAAGAAATCTCAATCCCTCTGAGCTACACGCTCTAGGGACCTAAACCTTGTCACCACAATAAACAGGACATGCTGGAGGGATAGATTCCTGTCCCAGAGAATTCCCATACTCTGGAACAGGCTACCCATCTATGTCAAGCAAATTCTTCATTAGCACTCTTCAAGAAAAATCTTGATGAGTGGATGGGAAATAGGAAATACACTCGAGGATCACTTCTGTGTCTCTGCTCGACAGTGGCACAGGAAAATAACTTTCTTGGGTGGCGTAAGTCATGGAAACTTGTTGGCTAGGCTTACATAGGCCCTTGGGCTGATAGCCTAGTACCTACCTATGAACAGATTATGCTGGAGAGACAGCGATGTCTCCCAGCGACTGCAGCTTCTCTGGAATAGACTCCCTATTCACGTAAAACAGAGCTCCTCACTGACTACATTCAAACGCAACCTAGATAATTTGATGGGAGACTGCAAATTCACCCCTGGGGTGGCATCCATGTCCCTCATGGACAGGGGTAGCTGGTGTTGATCACAGACATGTTCTGTTCATAAATTCATTCTGCAACCTATCCAAAAAAGAACAAATGGGAGTAACATGGCTAGTCTTGTAAAGGCTGTAGGGCTACTAGCCTAGTAACCTCCTATTAACCTGTGAACCTAATACTTTCAACTGTATTTTTCTAAGGTTTTCAAATACAAAGAAAGGGGAAAGATTCAACTTAAAATGTAAACAATATCTACATTTAATAAGAACATAGTAGTACAGTCTGCTTTTACATGGTTTGATATATAAATGATACTTGATGTCTTCTGATGTTGCTTGAATATGAAATCATTTTGCCCTCATAGTTCACAACTGAAACAAGAAAGCTGACTGAAGAGAAAGAGCTAGTATCACACAGATTTTTAGACAGAGAATTCCTATAAGCAATCATAGTAATGATTTTAATGACAACTTACAGATGACCAGGCATTAACTTACCAGTACATTCTGTGTAAGATCAGCTGAGATTTATTTATTTTTAAATGGAGTGGTTTAATTATCCAGCTAATTCTTAATTTTCTCCTAGGATAAGAAAATGTAAAACCTTTTAGATTAATTTTGATATTTTTGAAGGTCATGAGTTATATAAAGGTTTAGGTCAGGGCACTAATGGTACATCATACCTCTCAACTGTCTCTGGTTTTGAGTCAAACCTTTACTCTGACCATCCTACTCCCATCCAAAACTGGCACTTTTCAGTGAAAAGTAGTGGATTACACTTAATAAATAATGATAATAATTAAAGTTATAGACTTCCTTTACTTTAGAAAGTACATGCTAATTCATATTCTCTTATGCTGTTTTACTATGTTAATAACGTTAATGTATTGAAAAGTGTCCCTGATTATCCCTGAGTATGTCTTTATTTGTCTCTGATTCTGAAGGTAAGAGGTTCAGAGCTATGTGTTAAATGGATACAAACAGCTAGTGACTTCCCATGAGTAGGAGGACCATTAATATTCCCTGAAATGTTCTCATAATAACAGATTGCAGAGAAGATGAACTATGGAGATTATGGAGAGGCACTGCTGCTATGAATCTGTTCAAAGTTTGAGCCTAATCTTCACCCCTTATGGAAAAAGTCAACAGCATTTTAGTTTTAAGCAGTGAAGCTCTAATAGTGCAGTGAAACATTCGTCTGAATCTAAAAACACATCTAGTGCTGCTTAGAAGTATAGCGGCTTTTCCAGGCATAGAAATTGTATGATTAAATACTATACACACAAGGAGGAGAGCTGTATTAAATCCATAGTTTATAAGTCCAGCCATAATAAGAAGTCAAATAAGTGGAATTCACTCCTTGCCCAAAAACTTCTGAAAAAACATAGAATGAGATGTATAGACAAGCATTTCATGCCTGCACTGTGCTGAATGTAAGCAGGCTGTAGTGAGAAATGTCTCACAGCTCTTCTGACACATAGCAGGGCTTGTATAGTGCCTGTAGTGTGAAGAAAGGACCACATAGTAAGGTAGAGACTCGTTGAAGAAGTCATACCGACAAACTGGGCATGATTGGATTGTTGTACATCACAAGAAAGACAGCAACTCACATGTGAAGGTGAGGCTATGAATGCTGATATATGCAATGAAGAAACACATTGCTGTCACAACACAGTGGCACAGTGGCAGACTGTCCAAGGATGGCCAGCACAGCAAAGTGTCAGCCTAGTTCATCATATATCTGAGGAGGAAGGAGGGATATAGGAGAGTTAGAAAAGATTGAATAGCAAGCACAGGAAAACACACAAATGTAACCAGAAGAAATATCAAGTGGAGTAAGAAAGGCACATTTTTTTAGAAAGACTCCCATTTGTAATATAAGAAGAAGTATAGATAGGGAAGATACTGTGGAATGGATGTGGGAGAAAAGACAGAAAGGAAGGTAGCAAAGGCAGACAGATATAAAATGCGGATATAAACAAAGGCAATACTGACACAAAAGATGAGAACCACAGCGGATAAACACAGACAGACAGTGGACCCATGGTGATGTGGAGGGTTGGACACCAAACAAGGTATGAAGGAATGGCATATAAGGCAGTAGAACACACAGATGGGGGAGAGGGCATGGTAAATGGGGGCTGTCAGGCCAACCATCAAATACATCAATCATTTCCACTACTGGTTTTATGGGGGAGCTGATAATTGGCCTGATAGTTGAGTGTCTGACAACTGCAAGACTCCAACAGTTACACAAGGACACATTCCACAGTTAGGAAACATATATCCAACTATCCACACATCTTGGATGACACTAGCCTCAACAAATACCATCACAAGATTACAGAGGAACTTTCTAAGCTAATATCAGAAGAGAAGCCTCCATCATCCTGTGTAGTGGCCATGGAAGGCGCCAGTGAGCCAACCAGGTCCCCTTCAGCAAGGTGAGCTCTATTTCCCCGTTCAATGGCAGACATGGAAACCACTGGTGATCTCACCACAGACATCAGCTGGTGCAGGCCAAGGTGAATACTGCCACCCCTCTACCAGAACCATAATTTGAGATACTGATGGATGAGAAAAAAATAAGAGAACACATTAACATAGATATATGTTGCACAAAAATTTCCAGCTGCACAATGCAGTAGTGCACATTGTATACAGACCCCCCCCCCTGCTGATAGAGGTACTCATACCTCATAAAACATCTCTTCGTGTTAGCATGTTATCCACCAGTTGCTGTAAAACAGAGTAGGAAACACTCAGTACACTGGTGGACCTGTTAATATAGTAAGGGAAAAATTAAAGTTTACAGTAAACCTCTCTCTGCCTCACTGTAACTTCTTTCTCCCAGTCTCAAAGCAGGTGAGTATGGTACCACTGCAGATCACTGTATCTGCACTGTGCAACAGAATAGATGACGTCAGTGGCATTAGTCATCATTTTGGCAAGCAAGTTCCAGGCACCCACCTAGTACAATGGACCTTCATTCCAGCCCAACTAGTGCTTTTCATAGTCACTATGGGGGTGCAAGAAGAAAATCTTGCTCTCCCCTGGACACCAGGCAGGAGATCTGTGGTTCCCAGCACCTTAGAAAGTCATGTCCATTCGTACAGGTTCCTTCAAGGAGGAAATTCCTAGCACTGTACACACAGACATATCTTCAGATATTGATATAAAACACATTATATCACTACAATGAGGTTCTACCAAATGTCTGTCACATAGTCAAAGTGCTACAAGCAACACAGGCTTGCTACATTAGCACAGTGCACACATGCGTCCTTATCTCTAGGATTAGTATAATAGAACCTATCCATGTGGTATCACATTGTGTTAAGGTAGTGATTCAAAAAGAGGCACACTAAATGTCCTCATTATCATAACCACCACACTATGAAGCACTTATTAGTCGAATATGAAGTGTCAGCACCACTTTGTATGAGAATGCTTTAAGACAACCAGCTGTGGAATTAGCATTTTACAGAACATGACTTTGGACTTTGAGATTGACATACTGCAGGAAAACAAGATGCCTGGTAATGTTTTCCTGTCCTTTACTCAACACCCATAATCAATGGCAGTAGTATGTATTAATTAATTTATTTATTTACATTTGTTTACCGGGAAATTCTGATTGGACGCAGGTCCTTTTTCAGAGGATGCCCGGGGAGAAAAGCTCCACATCATGTATATGATAAATAGGGTCTATATCACTTCGACGAAATGGCAGATGTTCGAACACCATATGTTCGAACTTCTAACCTCAAAGTGCAAAAACATCGAAGGCTTAGAACAGAGATGTTCCAAGAAACACACACACAACACAAGCACACCAAAAAAACAGCAATGCACATACATACACTTAAAATCCTACATCTAACCCTACACTAAACTGTACATACACTACTATCTATCCACTTACCTTAACCCAAACCCTAACCCTAAGGTTTGTCACTATCGCACACTCACCTGACCTGCGCCCTAACCCTAACTCACCTATCCCCCCAACCCTAAAAGCTGTCACTATCGCATACCCACCTCACCCACGCCCTAACCCTAACTCACCTAACCTGCGCCCTAACCCTAACATCCACACAATCGCACACTTACCTGAACCCGACCCATAACTTTCCACCACAGTGCTGAAAATAGCAAAGCCACAGAAATGGCCCACCAAATTCTTTCCCCGGGAAAGAATTTGGTGTTCAGCGGCTTTACGATAATCAGTTTTCGAACTTCACAGTTCGAACATATGGTGTTCGAACTGCTGAAGTTTCGACGAACTGATAGGAACCCGATAAACAGAGAATACAAAGTTGCAGCAATAGTAAACAACATTACAGGTTGTTGGCTTTAATACAATAACAGGATATTGATTATCAACAGTTGCTGTGTCTTTTGGCTTTTCCCGGTTAGGGGTCGCCACAGCGGAACTCCGGTCTGCTAATGATTGGCAGTAGATTTTTATGTGCCGAGTTGCCAGCCCTGACGCACAATCTTCAGTGAAGGTACGCCCATTCACGCATGTCTCCACACAGAAGATGCTCTAGCTGAGAATCGAACAGGACGTCTTACTGTGAGCTGACAACGCTACCGCAGCACCACCATACAGTAAATGTTGCAAGTTAAGACAGTTTTGTTTATAATATTAGTAACAAAGTTGTCAGACAAGATTTTAAAGTATGTAAAGACAACTAGCTAATTCTGAGTGTGGTTAGTAGTGGCAGTAGTATAGTTGGGTTAAGAGTCTAGGTGGGGGGGGGTTAAAGGTGGGGGTGTTAGTCTGGATTAGAACAAGGACAAAGCCAGTGCAAATTTAAGTGGAATTTGAATGCAGTCTTGAAAAGGCTGTTGGAATGTAAAGTAGTTATAGAGCATGGAAGATTGTTCCAAAGTTTAGATATGGTACATGAAAATATGGCTTCTCCTGCTGGGTTTTTGGGTTTGATAACATTGAGTTGATTTTTGTTGCTTGATCTTAGGGGCCTAGTGGAGTGATAGGGTTGGAGTAGGGTTTGAAGGGAAGGGATGTTATGGGGTGGTTAATAAGTTTATGAGCGAGGGTGTGTTGATTAAAGTGAAGGAGTTGTGGGAGTTCTAGCCAGTTTAGTTCTTTAAGGGAGATACAGTGATGACTGCATAGGAGATTCCAGTGGCAAATTTAACAATTTTGTTGTAACAAGCATCCGGCTTGTGTAGGTCTGAATGTCTAAGGTTGGTAAGTATGGGGGATGCATAGAGTAGGGTGGAGATTAGCTGGGAATTGGCTATGGAAATTCTAGCTGCCTTGGTTAGGAATTGGCTGCTTCGATATAATGCACCAAGTTTCTTGTGAACTTTTTTTATTGTGAGAGATATGTGGGTGTCAAATCTAAGTTTGTTGTCTATTTCCACACTGAGTAATTTTGTGTGTTCTGATGGAGAGATGATGGTATTGTCTTTAGCGAGAATGTTGAAGTGGGGGTGTTTTGGGTGGCTTTGGAAGGTTGGAACAGGAGAAGTTGTGTTTTACTTGGGTTGAGTAGGAGATGAGCATTGGATAGCCAGCTTTCTACAGAAGAGAATGATTCCTGTGTGATTTGTTGTAGTTCTGGTAGAGTGGGGGCAGAGCAGATGAGAGCAGAGTCATCTGCGTACTGTATAAGAGATGCTTGTGTGGTGGCAGTATGTAGGTTGTTAGTGAAAAAGTGAGAATAGCAAAGGGCCAAGGATAGACCCTTGGGGAACTCCGAGAGTAACTGGGAGGCGAGGTGATAGGTTATCATCCCAGATTACTGATTGCTGGCATCCGTGTAGATAGCTGTGGAACCAGTTGCAGGCTGATCGTGAGAAGGAGAGGTTGGGGAGAGACTAGTAGAGAGTAGTAGCTCATGAGATACCATGTCAAAGGCCTTTGACAGATCTAGAAATACGGCAGTAGAGAAGAGGCCATTGTTTTTGTGATGCAGTATAATGTTGGTGAAGGAGAGCAGAGCAGAGGTAGTGCTGTGATATGGCCTGAAACCATGTTGGGTTTTGGAGAGGAGATTATTAGCTAGGTGGTAGTTGGGAGACCTGGGTGTTGATACATTTTACAAGTATCTTGGAGAGAGGGGAGAGGATAGCAATGGGGCATTAACTGGAGAAGTCGGTGGAGGGGGTGCCTTTGTGGAGGGGAATGATGTGGGATATTTTCCATATCGAGGGAACATAGCATTCTGTTATGGAACGGTTGATTAGAAATGTAATTGGGTAGGCTAGTGTATCAGCTGCAATTTTCAAGTATTCAAAGGGGAGGTTGTCAGCTGTGAGTTTGGTGGGTTTAAGTTTTGACAATAGTCTTTTTATGTTGGCGGTAGGTACTGAGGTGAAGAAGAAAAGAGGAGTGGGGGTTTAGGGTTAGGAGTTGTAGGAATATAAACAAAGTGGTGTAAAGTGATGTATTGGGTTGTATGGGAACAGACCACAAAGCATAATGCTGAAACAGCCAGGTATGGGGAGTCACACCATAGGCTGTGTGTACATAGGGAAAGTGGTGCCACACAAGGCATAATGGCCTCTGTACCAAGGGTGAGATATGGTAATGCATTTTAAGGGGGGAACAGTGTGGAAATGGAGTGAGCAAAGCACTACAGGGAGTCGGTATGCTAATTCAGGAACAGATGTCATGAAAACATACTGTCTGCTACACTGTGTACAAGAAAGGGAAAGAAGAGTCAGTGGTTAGAAAGTTCACAACTGAATGCTGAAGAGAAAAATTATGCAGGCCCTCTGCATACATGGCATACACATCCTAAACAAAGATAACTTGGACAAGCTTTATTTGGACCAGGTGGGACAGGGAATGGTGCAGGACATCAGTGCTCTGGGTGGCCATGACAGGTATCTGCAACAGGTACAGTGAAGGGTAACTGATATGCTACTACATGCCAAGAAAAAGGCATAGGATGTTGTCAAGGATATGCTCACCACAGGAGATGGGCCACAAAAACAGATCTGACTCACAAATGTGGAGGTGTTCCTGCTGTCATTGTCAGAAAATGGGGAGTAGACCTTCATACCCACTAGTACTTGGGTGTGTCCGTAGGGGATGTAGCAGGTTAGTCACAGCCATTACATGTTCATATAGTACAGTACTGCATCTACTGTAGAATGTATTCATCAAGCAGCTTCTGTAGAGCTGTCTTCCAGATAACTGTAACACACTAAAAAACAAAATACGTATGTGGTCCTATGCTACTTCCACATCGTGTCATCTACCAGTATGCCTGTCCCTGGAGAGGGGAGGGGTTAGGCATATGTTTGAGTTTTGGTTGATGTATCCTGTGTTTATGTTTTCATAGATTTTAATGGTGGAGGTTCGAGCACAATAGGGCAACACATGCCTGTTGTTAACAGGGCACCCTTGGTTGTCAATGATAGCAATGTGCACATGGCGCACATTCTGATGACATAGTGACACTATCAGCAATACTGACTTGGGAAA
This sequence comes from Protopterus annectens, assembly GCF_019279795.1. NCBI lineage: Eukaryota > Metazoa > Chordata > Ceratodontiformes > Protopteridae > Protopterus > Protopterus annectens. The sequence goes on from NC_056749.1 coordinate 376,375,884, forward strand.
GTTTGCAAACACACACACACCCATGGAGAGTAGAGTAAAGCCCAGCCTCAACACTTTGTTACAGACATCCTGTAATTGTGAGACCCATCCAGGCTACACAGTAGTTCCTAAACTACATCACACTTGTTAGATACACTGCTTCTGATGTTCATGCACACACCATACAGGAGAAGTATGGTGGTTTCTGGCACCATCATTACTCCAAGTTAGCATGGACCTGGTACAACACTAGGCATGAAATGCTGGATGTCCAGATTTGTGATTCAGGCACAGACAGCTGCTACCCACAAATAGCTAGTATGCTGCATGGCCTGCTTGATAATATGCAACACTTCTATGGCCTGCAGAATGACATGCTGAGCCTGCACATTGACTTGGAGCATATGGACATGGAACAGCTAGTAGATAATGTTGCCTCCACTGGTACTTCCATGAGGTATGTAGTAGCTGCCATCCAGTCTATTTCTACAAGCTTTGTTGTCCATGGCTATGGAAGGGTCTAGATATGAGGTGGCTGGTCACAGACCAAGCATCTCTAGATGATACATACCTTTCCTGAGACAGCATTACTATGGCTGTGGCCACAGACTCCACCACTCTTGGGCATAGCCAGTCTCACACTGATGGCTGCCAGTCCTCCTCAGTCTGCAAACCTAAAACATATATGCTGTTTCTGTCTGTCATAGTTTTACACCTTTGATATCTGCTATGGGCAGATGGAGTGCCATAGGTGTTTGTGGTCATTTTCTGGGTCACATACATCATTGACTTCCAACATGGAATACTCCATCAAGATACATGTGCACATTCCAATAGTTCTATGCCATTCTTGCCACTGATCACATTGAGCCATGATATCACATGCCACCACAGTGAATACCACCACTTTTTGAGACACAGCAACTCTATCCCATCACTAAAGGATATGATTCCTGACTCCCCACAACCTGCTACAGAAGTGTTTACAACCACTTCCACCTCCTATGACCCTGTGCCTTACTAACTCCTAACCTCTATGGGAAAGGTAATATCTGATGCACAGTGTGGCCAGTCTATGAACTGTCTTACATAGCCTTGGTGTTATAATTCATGCATCATTTTGTTCTCCATTGTCTGTATGACATCTCATAGCTGTGAACTAGGTGCCACATTTTTGACAGTATAACAATGTATTGTGCCAGTTTCAGCCTTGCATGTGATACTGCTGATGTCTGTTTATCTCCCAACTATTTACCTGCTTTGTCTCTGTTATTCCTACAGTAATGTTGGGTCCTGCTAGGATGTTACCCTGTTGCTGAACCTGTTTCCACAAAGCCATGTTATTCAAATTGTATACCAAACAATAATTTGGTTACAGGTCTCTGGTGATATTTGAACTTTAGAGAGCGTAGTTAAGACATCTCCCATAATAGAAACTGACCAACATCTTCAATATATGAAAATATTCCTGGCAGCGGAAGTGACTTTGAAACTTGTTAAATTTCAGAGACTGCTTCTGGTGTAAAGTTAGAACTAAATTTAGCTGCAATTATATTAGCAACACTTTTATGATTGAAGTTGGTAACACTATTATGAATTATTTACCTAATTAGATTATTATATATGATAAGCTTAGTGACCAAGTGATTGAGTCTCTCAGTATAGAATCATGCATTAGGATATAACTCTGCTTTCCACTCTATGAATGGTGGTCAAGCCTTTACTTTTTTCATAAATTTGAAAAATCAATGAATAAATGAAATTTTATCTCTGCTGAGAGAACATGGACTATTAAGATAATTGAACATATAATCACTGTAAATATTGTATTATAACAATATAATTTAATAGAAAGAAAATAAAATGTTTCTCTTACAAATATTAACACTCCCCACACAGTTTCCAACAATTTGCTATGTGTATCAGCTACTGAAACCAGAGTGCTGGGTTTACATTGAAACTAAATATTACAACAATGATATGGATGTGTTCAAGTTGCAGGTGAGACTTGAGATCTGACAATTTATTGTTAAGAGTTTAGACATGCACCTTCGGAGTGGTACTGCAGGCTTTTTTGTTATACTGAGATGTCCAGAAGGCAGATTTTGCCTATAAAAGGTACTATGGGGATAGTGAGTGCTTTGGTCAATATGCAGAATCCAGAACAAGAAAGATGTAGGTCATCCAAGCTGAGCTGTCAATCCTCTCATACAAATCTGATATATACTCCATCTCCCTAAACTGACACCAGCTACTTAGCCAATTGATAAAGCCAGTTTTCTTCTCTTTGTATTTGGTCATCAGTTTGAATGAGGTCACACAAGCCAGAGTCTTACCTGCATTTGTCACATGCATATAGTACCAATATGTCTCCTTGCAAGTCATTCTTGGTTGAGTACCTCAGATGATTCACCCCTGCATGAGCCACCACCAGGTCATAGTCATATTTGTACTGTTTCAGGACCTGTAGGGTCCTTTTGACATCATGGATACTGGCACTGGAAAGACACCTAACTTTTCCCCTGTCTTTGTCCAGTCTAGGGATTATAGAGCCAGTGTTACTGATGATGGAGTCACTAAATACTGGAACATTTCTTCTTGAATGCACAGATTAGTGGCAGTGGCAGGTTTGAAGTCTTCAGCTTGGTAACTCAGTGCGTTATTTGAGTATGGTGGAGTTGTGTTACAGGACTGCTGCCAAGACTATTTATTCATGGTTCTTAGAGGTTTGGAGACTGATTGTATCACAGCTTCAGCATATGTTGGTTTAATGTGATCCTGTGGAAGCATGGGTGAGGTTATGTGCTATTTAACAACTATCTGCCTAAGTGAGGGGGGTGGCATTGATGTTATTTAGATAATTACACCTCTCACAAATTACATCATGCTGCTCCAGTAGCAGCTGGCTGTCAGTAAGCATTATTCAGTTACTCCACCATCTCAGAACACCAAGAGCAATGAGACTGGCAGTGCAAAGACTAGAGGTAGACTGGGCTTCCATGTGTACCAGGTGGGTTGAGTAACCAAGGCCAAGAATGATATACCAAACTAATTTAGCCAGTAGGCAAAGAAGATATGTTGGACAGGTAAACCATTTTGTGGAGCAGATGTATTAGGTGAGACAAAGATGTGCAAATACTGATGCACCAAATACTTGCACTCACATGGTAGGGATTATTTAATAAAGTCTAATCTAAGAGTAGTATTTAACCATAGTTTGGCATGGCACACTAATTTAGCATACTAGTAATAGTATGAAGACTGCACAAGTAGTATAACTTAAACACAGCATGACCTGAGCATAGTACACAAGTATTGTTTAGTATACCACAGTCACAGTAGCAAGAAAGCAACATATGAATTCTATATAACTGTAGAATGAAGAATGAACAGGTAGTAACAATTACACAGGCTCAGACACCAACAATAATACTACTGAAGGTTAGCTCAGATGCTACACACCACACTCCAAGGACTGATTTCCACCAATAAAATGAAGAGGGATTGTCTCAGCTCCTCTGTAACATACACTTCAAAGAGTCTACATGATATGGTGCCACACAATGATTTCTTCTGGGATTTATCAGACTCAGTTGCTATAGGCCTTGAAGTGGCCAAATATACTTACTCTCAAAAACTAGCCTAAGTCAAAGGAAAATAGCTGTTAATAGTTGCTATGCTTTTTGGGAACAACAAGAGGCTATTATAATAATAATTTGAATAACTGATCTGTAGGTAACAAGGAACAAACATCAGCAATATGTAATTTAGCACAGATTATAGCATGTTGTGTTCTGATTTACAACCTTTAGCAACCATATAAATTAATTGAGGGCCCAAGGTGACTGTATGGAATGTTAGTTAGCCATAATGAAAGCTTTAAAACAAACCAATTGCATCTGTATAACTGTACAACTCACCCCACTGCTATAGTTCATAATGCAGCAAGGTCAAATTTGGTTGAAATGGTCAATCCAGTAGGAGTGGGTAGCACTGAAATGCATCACAAAGCAGTAGATCCTGCAATGCAAAGCAATTTAAAAGGTACACTTAAAAGTCAGTAACAATCAAAAATATGATTGAAAAGTAATCATGGAACAAGCAAAATACCCAGAATGCCACTAAATGTCTCAATCTCGCTAGAAAAAAGTCAAAATGTAACTCAAAGAAAAAACTCTTGCACAACAAACAACATTAAAAAACTAACAGCAAATGTAATTTAAAGACACACAAACAAAATCATATTAAATAAAAATAAACACTTCCATGATGTCTTTGAGACTTATAGCAAGTTCAAATCTGGTTAGATCTGGTCATTCCATAGCAGTGTAATGCAAGGAAATAAAGCACAAACCGGCCCAGATAAACAAATGAGCAGGTCCTCCCAGGTATCACAATTTAAAGGCTACACTTCAAAGTCACATCCATTCAGAAACTTGGATGTAAATTAAGAACCAAAAGTAAAAGACAAACAGGGTGAAAAGTGGCTCATAAATATCCTGAAACATCCCAGAGACACCAGCGGCTTGGCACACAAAGGTTAATGAAGCATAAACTCTACAACACTTACAAGGTTAAACACTTTCGTCCCTAGCCTATTGACTACAACAGAACATAAATTTTCCATCAAACTTCTTTACTGAATTTAAAAACATGCTAAAAATCACATGACCCATAAGGATCAATAATATCAAGTAAATTCAAATCTCAATAGGGGATCAACTACCAATTCATACCAAAAGTATATAAATAGTAAATAAATTCAGTATATATATAAAACACACTATCTTCAAAATTAAACTCTGACTTTTATTTATTTTTATTTTATTTATTTTACATTTGTTGACCGGGCTAGTCCAGCTGGATAATTTCCATTTTCAGTGGAGGCCCGGGGAGAAAAGCTCCACAGAATTAAAACAAAGGTTATACAAAATTGAAGATTAACTATGAGATCCTTTAACAGATATTAAGTTACCATGGATAGTTATTAGTCTGGATCAAGAAAAAAAATAAAACACATAGAATACTATTTACGTATTGCAAGAGACATTGATTATATCTAGAACTACACTCCATACAAATCATTGCATACATATTAGTGTATATACAATATATAATTTTTTTTTTTTTTTTTTTTTGAGAACAGTAGAAACTGTAGAGTCATTAGGATGTTTGAGAACACAGAGAAGGATTATAGTTGAGAAGTGAGGAAGAATGATAGTAGAAGGTATTAGGTTTCTCAGTCGGGATTGGTACAAGAGCAGAGCCAGAAGTTTGTAAGATGTGCAAGAAGTTGTTTTTTAAAAAGATCAAAGGAGCCTATTGAGGTAATGTGGGATGGGAGGTTATTCCATATTTTCCCTACTGCGTTGGGAAAAAGGCAGTTACCTGCAGAATTGTTGATTCGAGTTGTTTTGACTTGAAGCTTTTCTGCAGAACGTAGTTGTTTCAGGTTATTATAAGGGCTCAGAAGATTAGTGAGAGCTGGTGTTTTAGATGGTTGATATAATATGTTATGTGTTATTAGGAGTTGTTGATATATAATCTTGTTGGGAAGTTCCAACCAGTGTAATTGTTTTAAGTTTAGACAGTGGTGTGTTCTATACTGGGATGCTGTGGCAAAGCGAGCTATATTGTGGTAGGATGTCGTAAGTTTCTTTAGGTTACTTTTTGAGAGGTTAGTGTAGATAGAGGAGGCATACAATAGGGTCGAGATGAGATGTGTTTGTGCTAAGGTGGTCCGTGCTTCAGGTGTTAGGTAGGGTTTGATTCTGTATAGTGTGCCAATTTTTTATTGAGTGCTTTTATGGTGTTGTTGATATGGTAATCATAGCTTAGATTATTATCAATAGTAACACCAAGTAGTTTGGTTGATAAGTCTGGGGAGATGAGGAGTTGTCACCTGCAGTAATAGAGAAGTTAAGTTGTGTAGATTTGTGTGTAGGTGAGAAAAGTAGTAGTTTTGTTTTCTTGGAATTGAGGAGAAGACATCTTTTTGAGAACCAGTCTTCGACGATAGAAAAGGTAGCTTGTGTGAGTGAGTGGAGTTCAGATTGAGTGGAGGCTGTGCAAATAATTGTGGAATCATCTGCATATTGTATACATGTAGTGTTTTGGATAGATGCTTGGAGGTCATTAATAAAGATAGAGAATAGGAGGGGGCCTAGTATGGATCCTTGTGGGACTCCTAAAGAGATAGGTAGTAGTGAAGATAGACAATTTTTCCAGAGTACTGCTTGTTGCCTGTTTTCGAGATAAGAAGAGAACCAGGTTAAGGAGGAGGTATCCAAAGCAAGGGATTTTAATATGTGTAGTAAAAGTGAGTGGTTGACCATGTCGAAGGCTTTTGACAGGTCTAGGAAAAGAGAAGAGGTTAGTTTGTTGTTGTTACGATTACAGTTGATGGTGTTGGAAAAGGAAAGTAGAGCAGTGGTAGTACTATGTGAAGGTCTAAATCCATGTTGAGTATCTGCAAGTAGATTGTTTTGAAGGAGATGGGTGAGTAGTTGTTTGTGTATGCATTTTTCCATGATTTTAGCTAGAGGAGATAATAGTGCTATAGGACGAAAGTTTGAAAGGTCTGTGGCTTTGCCTCCTTTGTGTAGGGGTATGATATGAGATATTTTCCAGATTGAGGGAAAGTACTTTCTTTTATGGATCTGTTTATGAGGATGGAGACAGGGTAGGCGATAGCTTTGGCTGCTATTTGAAGAAATTCAGCTGGAAGGTTATCAGCTGAGGGTGTAGTAGATTTAAGTTTTTGTAAAAGAGATTGTATGTAGGAAGTTGGTATGGGTTGAAGTTGCAGGGGTGGAAAGCAGTTGTCACTGTTATTTAAGAGCAGTTGGGAGGAATCAGGGGTTAAGTGGTTAGCTAGATTTTGTATGGAAGTAGTAAAGAAGGTGTTGAAGTTATTGGCTATTAAAGAGGGGTTGTCAGGATCTAAGTTTTGTGGGTTTGGTGTAACTACTTTGCCTGGGGTAAGAAGATTATTGATAGTGGACCAAAACTTTTTTGGTTCTTTTTTGGTTGATTGTTGTAGTTCAAGGTAATAATTTTTTATCTGCAAGTATAGCTTTTTTGGTTTTATTTCTGAGTTCTTTGAAGATACGGTGATCGTTTGGGTTTCTGGAGGACCGCCATTTTTTCCATGATTTATTTCTGAGTATAATTGTTTGTTTGGTATTAGAAGTTAGCCAGGGTGCTATTTTGGTCTTTGTTCTAATGATACGTTTTGGGGCATGTTGATTCAGGATGGTCAGGAATGCTGAGTTGAAGTGTTCAACAGCATTGTTGAGTGAGAGATATTTGAGAGGGGTCCAGTTGTATTGTGACAGCTCTGTTAGGAATCCTTCAGGATTAAAGTGTTTTTTTGAATATATTGTTTTATGTGAGGTAGGTAGGTTTAGCTTAGTTTTGGCCCTAATAACATAAGTAAGTGAGTGATCACTAAGATCTTCTGGAAGGATACCAGTTTGGTAGTTTTGTAGGGGAGTTTGTAAGAATCCAATCTAAGGTGGTTTCTTTGTTACTTTTATTATTTATTCTAGTTGGACTGTCAATAAGTTGTTTGAAACCAAAAAGATTTATGTGGGAGGTGGGGTTAGCATTGCTACAAGAATTCCAGTCGATGTTAAAGTCCCCAAGAAATAGTGTTTCTTGAGGGAGGTTTATAGAGAGGTGTTCGAGAAGTTGTTCTAAGATGGGGATATTATTTCCAGGGGGGAGGTATGCACAGATGATGTTTATAGATTTAGTGTTGTTAATTTGTATTTTGGAACCAATTATTTCGGCATTAATTTTTTGGTTAAGGGTAAGGTCCAGAAGAGTAAGCTTTAGTTGTGTTTTATAAAGAATAGCTACTCCACCTCCTTTTTTGGAGGTACGATCAGATCTGAGAATGCTATATCCAGGTGGGGTAATTTCAATGTCTTTAATAGAGGGCTTTAGCCAGGTTTCTGATAAGCATAGGATGTCAAAGTTGTTTACTTCTAGAAGGGCATGCAGTTGACTGATTTTGTTGCAGATACTACGTATGTTGAGATGGGCTAAAGATAATAAGTCAGAGGATGCAGTGGATGAGGGAGAGAGAGGTTTGATGTGAGTTGTGTATGTTTTGTTGGAGTTTAGAGGGCCTGGGTTGGGTTGAATGTCTCCATCTTGTAGTAGATGGAGGATTATAAGATAGTTTTCAGGTGTATGTTTTATAATTGTGTCAAATATTTTCTTTCCTTTAGTTTGTAGTAGTTTGCAGTGTAGAACCCTATGGTATTTGGGAAGTAGGTATGTGGATTGAGAAGTGGAATGTAAGATGGAAGGGGTAGGGATGTAACAGGTGTACTGGTATGTTTATAGGGAAGTGAGAAAGAAGCAGTTAGGGAGTGTTCATAGGAGGTTAGGAAGTAGGTGGTTATGAGAAAGACTACTAATAAGAAGGAGACAGGAAGTTTCATTTGTAACTGGGGCATAGTGGAAGTTTTAAAGAGGTAGTTGTGAGTCAGTGTGATATTCTAGGATGGAGGTACTGTAGAAAAGAAAGGTATAAAGAAGGTGTTATAATGTGTTAGGTGTGTAAGTGATAGAGAAGTGGGGTTTGTTATAATTATGTAAGTGTGTTTAGATCTGTTGTTTGTGTCTTGTTTGTGTCTTTCGGCTTTTCCCGGTTAGGGGTCACCACAGCAGAACTCCGGTCCGCTAATGATTGGTAGTGGATTTTTACATACCGGGTTACCATCCCTGATGCACAACCTTCAATGAAGGCACGCCCCATTCACGTATGCCTCCACACAGAAGACGCTCTAGCTGAGAATCAAAAGGGACAACGTCTTGCTATGAGGCGACAACGCTACCGCAGCACCACCACCGCGTATATAAATAGTAAATAAATTCAGTATATATAAAACACACTACCTTCAAAATTAAACCCTGACTAAAAAACAAGTGAGTGTAGTTTTAAAATACTGAAAATAGAAACTGTGTCACTAAATCCTAGAAACTTGTAAGCATTTAAGAAAGTTTGCCACCATAGTTTCATTTTCTCTAAATATTCTCTCCAAGGCTCCCATGGATTTCTTCCACCCTTTCTAGCACAAAAAACAAACACTTGTGTGATGGAAATCTTAATACATGTTTATATAATGCATTTATACTTTTACATTCCGCAGTATCATGCACATGCTTGTAAATATGTTCTTTCACCTTCCTCTCTGTTTTACTAATGTAGAATGATGGACATTGCTGACATCTGGCTATATAAACAACCCCCCTAAAATTACAATTAAATTAACCCCTTTCTTTTCCCCTTTCCTGTTGTATACAAACATGCTCCATTTCTGAAATGTAAGTACACTGAGAGCAGTTTACACATTTAAATGTACCATTTTTAAAAGTAGAATAACCATTTCAAACCTCCTTAGCCTGTTCCAGAAAATCCTTAAACATCTGCCTCTTCTATGTATAACACAGGGCTTTACTCCTACTTTTTCATACAAGTCATTATATAGAAAAAATATACCCCAGTTCTTCTCAGTAATATTCTTAATAGGGAGACACTGAAGATTATATGTCATAACCATAGCTTCTTCAAAATTATTACTACTCATATTCTGTTTATTGTTACTAACTTCATTTGTGTGTAATAAGGATACAAATATCCCCACCCTTCTTTTTGTCACTATGTCATTCATGAGGGAACTCACAAAAACAGGTGAGTAAACTTTACTATTAAACATCTTAGACAATTTCTCACATTCCAACAGAAAAGTCTCCCATTCAGAGACCATCCTGGAAAATCTAACAAATTGTTTTTTTAACTATTGCTCTCCTCAGATATATCGGGTGACAGCTACTGTAATGGAGGAATGAGTTAGATTAAGTCACCTTCCTAAATATATTAGTAACCAACCTCTGATTACCAACATCTTTACTGATTAATATGTCCAAATAATTAAGATAATCCTTATCCACATTGATAGTAAATTTTAAAAATGAACCAGAGCACATATATGGCAAGACACAGTGCCAACAACACTGAAGTGCAGTAACAAATAAGCAAACAAATGACACTGTGGAAGAACCAGGCTTGAGCCCAAGTGTAGTGATTTCATTTTTAATAATAATCAACAAACTACAGTACAAAAATGCTTTAACTTTATCACTACATTTTCGTCCTAACATGGACTTTATCAGATGAACCAACAATAATCATCTTCTGTGGTTTAAATATCCTTTTAGCCACAAGCCCTCTTATTAATTGACAATTAAAATCATTCTAACTGATTCTGTATCCATGACAATAAAATATCATACACATCGATGACTAGATAAATATTATTATTATACAAATATCATACTATGTTACCAAAACTATATATTAGAACATTTAATTTTTTTTAATTATTTTAAAAAAATCCTGGCAAAAGTTTAAAACATAAAAACAAAAATAAAAACAAGAAAGTCTATGTTTCCATTGCCCTATATAAAATTAATCAAAAGTGCTATCTAGTTTACTAAAAAATGCATTGCACCTATACATTCTCCTTAACACCTAAAAGTTAAACGGAACAGAAGCTTGATGTTAATAAATGACAGAAAATAAATAAATGTGAGTCTTTCAAAAAATTGAATTATGAGACATAATTATTAAGCATATACATATATAATCACCCTTCAAAATATATTCAAAGCCTAGATATTCTTAATTTTACAATTGGGACTATAGACACATTTTCATTAAGTCTCATTTTAAAAATGTCATACTACCATTAATATCATCAAGAACTTCTTCAATTTTGGATAGTAGATCATGACAAATAAAAAAAATAATTGAAAAACCTATTGTAGAACAACCATGATGTAGACAAAGGACTATTAGATACACATTTTTCTCCCACTGTGCCATAATAATGTTGGCAAATAAGGTTGCACAAATAGCACTCTTCTAAAACAGTTCTTCGAACTATATAACATTATTACTCAATACTATTTTGATTAAATCAACCATGGCATTTGCCTCCCTATCAGTAAGACCCAGATCATCACAAAAAAATTCCTGAAACCAATCCCAGACCAATCTATGAGGTATATAGATCCTTCACATCAATGTTACTAAACACCAAAGTGTCATGAAATACCACATCCCCACTCTTACTCAGAAAATCCCATGAATCTTTACACAAGTGTGTAAGAGATTTAATCCCATCCTTTATTTTAAAATTTAAGTATTTAGCAATTGGATAAGTTTTAGAACATGCAGCATCTACAATAGGATGTAGTGGTGAATATCCTAAAACCTTATGGATTTTAGGAAAGCCAAAACTGGTGAGAATCATAATCAATATGTTTGTTCAGTAATCTGCCCCTGTATAAGCATATCAAAAAGAAGAACATCTATTTTTTGATATGCCACAAATATCTTGTTCTTAAATACTTCTTTGTATGACTAATCATATAACACCCTGAATATTTTGTAAACATAATCCATTTTTGCAATAGTAACAACCCCCACCCTTATCAGGCTTCATAACACACAACTCATGGTTGGCACATAAATTATATAGTAGTTCCGATTCATCTGTAGTCATAGTGTACCATGGTTAGGAGACAGGTTTGCTTGATAATTCTCCAATGTCAAGATCACAAATCTTATCAAAATTCTGCAACAATGGATGCAATGGGAGATTGAATGCACTAGGTCTTTTTAAGGTAATTTCATCAAAAGAGTATCCACCATTTTGTTTAAAAATCAAGTTAAAATTTAATATTCAAATATACAATTTAATGTCCATAATCACCTCTGGAATAGACACCCTTCTTGCAGTTACAAAAGTAAAACTTATGTCAAACAACTTTGCATACTTCTGACCAATATCCATATGACCACTTTTCTGAACAAGTTCTGTTTGAATAAAGAAGGACAAAAGCGTTAAACACCTTTCTCCATTGATCGTGTTTGAACCTGCACTGCTATTGTTTTTTAGTTGTTGTTTCAATATTCATATGACTATAATTATAAATATTAAAGTCACCTTGACAGTTGATCACAATGTCCACTTCATAATTACACACATACATACATACAGACAGACATACAAATAGTTCAAGCACAGGCATTAATGTCCTTCTAGCCTGCCAGTATACCAAAACAGTTGTTCCCATAATAAGTGTCCAGGCTGTTCTTAAAAATATTTAAACTAGTGCCTGCTTTAATGTAATTTGGTAGTCTGTTCCATGTATTAGCTGCTCTCTCAGAGAAACACTTAGTACACTTCTCATTTCTATAGACTCTTCTACATAGGTTGTCTGATGATTCTCTACTAGCTCTTGATAATGCCAAACATTCCCAGAGATAGTTATTTTTAAATGTCCTATATACCTGAATAAGGTGCCCTCTTAAAAATCTATATAAGACACAAGTTCAAATATTTTAGTCTTTCATAATAACTTAAATTTTCTTATCCATGGTTGCCTTTGGTATATTTATGCTGTACTCTTTCCAGTTTAATCATGCTTGTTTTCTTATAAGGTTTCCATATTGTTATTCCATGTTCATGTTTGTGTCTAATGTAACTAACCAACAATGAATTTCTCATTTCTCATTTCCTAGACTTTATAAATCTTTTTATACATACCTATAGTTATATAACTATCATTAATCAATTGATTGATATGATTACAAAAATTCAAAGATGGATCTACCCATATACTCAGGTCCTTGAATAAATTCATAGATCCCATCACTATGTGCTGTATTAAATGTTCAGCTTTTAATTTCTGTCTCTCAAATCTCATATACTTAGTTTTGAATGTATTTATCAGCATACTATTCTCCTGTGCCCAACTGGTCAATTTAGTCAATCTGCATGCAGCCTGTAGAACACCGCAGATGAAAAAGATAAATATGAAAGATAAAATCTAAATAAGTATGGGACTAGGACAGGGCCCTGTGGGGCACCTTGACTGTAACCAAGAATTTCACCTGTCCAACTGTTATATGATACTTGCCATTTCCTGTTTGTAAGCCATACAGTTATCCATCATATCAAGAGTACAATAATATCTGATTGTTTTAATTTATTGATTAGCTTTTTGTGTATGACCCTGTCAAATGATGAAGTTAAAACTATATAAATTACACCACAGCACAATTTTTCATTCATAGATGCTATATTGTTAAAGAACATCATGTTACAGGTAGTAATTGATCGATTTTTAACATATGCATGTTGATATATTGTTCAAAGTCCCAACCTTTACATTTCTGACAATAACTTATCCAATATTACTTCTCCATTATTTTCCACAACATGAAAGTAGATTTAAAGGTCTATATGACTTTGCATTTATCCTAATCCCCCTTCCCTTAAAGACAGGTTTAATAAGTGCATATCTCCTGTCTTTAGAACTCTCTCCATATTTATACAATCTAGTAAATAATAGATATAATGATACTGTAAGTTCTTGCTGAAGTGTTCTCAGGTCATAATTACCAATTCCATGTTTTTCCTGTGCTTTGTTTGGATCCATCTTGCATAGTTCCTTTTCAACATGATGTAATTTGATTTCAGTATCTGAGGTTACCTGGATGCCACTAGGACAACTTATCACCCCCCCCCCTTTGTGGACCCAAACTGTTTTGCATAAGCTTTTGTAAATAAATGTTAGAATCTACACATAGGATTTCAGTTTGTATGCCTTTACATCTTATGTATCTATAAAATTGTTTCCAATTATGCTCAATATCTTTATATACATTTTCTTCAAATTTTTCTTGATCTTGTCTTACACTATGCTTACTTCATTGTCCCTAATGGCTTGATCCAAGGTTATGGGGTGGCTCACCATATGTTCACACTGGAAAATCTCCTCACTGTCCCACTTCCCCTCCGTGCAGGGGGATGTAAAAAACAAAGTCCTCCACTGGATGTTGTACCTTTCTTCCCCTCTGATTCTGCATTTGCTTGTACATTCACAGTGGAGGGAAATCGAAAGGGACTGCAGACTCAGCACCCTGATAAGCGTCAGAGTCATCTAGGTGGGTATCGCTATCGGCAGATTCCAACCTATCTTATGCATCTAGTCTTGATGACCATGGAGACTGAGAAAATGGCAGACTGGGATATTCCACACTTTGAGCATAATCAAAACAGTCTATCTATATTTTTCTCCTTTCTAGCTTTACCCTCTTCACAAAATTTGTCAACTTGTTTAAAAACTGCATGTTATTTGTTAACATAATTCCCAAACAACAGGTCATTCACAATGGATTGATCTAGCTGGAACATCTCAACAACCAGATGATCTATCATCAGATGGTTATGTTTGATCAGTCATTCCATTTAATCACAGCCATTCCAGTCGAATAACACAATTAATTCCTGGTGTAAGTCCAATGCATAAACTAAATCAGTGGGAACTTCCATATCCATAGACTTTTAGGAACACATTTACACTTAATAGATTCCTCTATGGTATTTGCCTAATTTTCTTCTCAAACTCACTGAGCTCTGCAGTAAGTGTTCCATTAGAAAAAGGCATATCACTTGAAAGAGACAATCTCCTATAAAACAATTAATCCAAACTAGGTAATCTCTCCCCCAGTGTTCCCCCAACAGGGGTAGTAAACCTTTGAGGAGTCACCAAAACTTGCAACAAAGTAGGTAAACCAGGAACTGCCTGCCCTGGCAGGATGCCTCCACTCATTGCAGGCTGGGAAAACAAAGATCCACTAGTTTGGTTCTGTAATGTAAACCCACTACTCAAAGACAATTGTTGAATAAACTATCAAAGTAGAAGTATTAAATTCCCCCTGGCTCAGTGAAATTATTCCATCTGAGGAACAAAACAGGACAGCAGCATCTCTCCCATAACTGCAGATGGCAAAGCAATAACAAAAACAGAGAATAATAAGCAAAAGACAAGCAGGGTGAAAAGCAACTCATAAATTTCCAAAAACACCACCGAGAAACCAGCAGCTCAGAACACAAAGTTTAATGAAAAATAAGTGCTATAACACTTACAAGGTTAAGCACTTTTGTCCCTAGCCTAGGGATTTCATCTGAGCATACATTTTCCAACAAACTTCATTACTGAATTTAAAAAAGAAACACTAAAAAATCACATGACCCATATCACAATAAGGGAGCAGCTACCAATTCATACCACAAGTACATAAAAAGCAAATAAATTCAGTGTATATATAAAAATACATTACATTCAAAATGAAGCCCTGACTAAAAAGTTAGTGAGCATAGTTTTAAAATACAGACTACAATGAATACAGAATCAGCGTGGAAGGAAGGCACAACATCCAATGGAGGGCTCTGTTATTTTTTTCATCCCCCTGCATGGAGGGGAAGGGGGAGTGCAAGGAGATGTTTCTAGTGCCAACAGATGGTGAACCACCCCATAACTTTGGATAAAGCCATTAGGGGTAATATAGTGGGCATTGTAATCAACTGTCAAGGTGACTTTAAGGTTTAGAATTATAGTCATATGGATATTGGTCAGGAGTATGCAAATTTGCTTGGCAGAGGTTTTAATTTTGTATCTGCAAGAAGGGTGTATATTCCAGAAGTAATTATGGACCTTAAATGGCATATTGGGAAATTAAATTTTAACTTGACTTTTAACCAAAATGGTGGATAGTGCCTTGATGGAATTATCTTAAAAAGACCTAGTACATTCATTCTCCCACAGCATCCATTTTTATAGAATTTTGATAAGATCTGTGATCTTCGCATTAGACAATTATTATGTGGACCTGTCTCCCAACCATGGTATAATATGATTACAAATGAATGGAGATATGTGACTTATGTGCAAAAAGTGAGTTGCGTGTTGTGAAGCCTGATAAGGGTGGGGGATTATTATTATTATGACTAAAACAGATTATGTTAACAAAATATTCAGGCTGTTATATGATGAGTCATATGAAGAAGTGTCCAAGAACAAGATATTTGTGGCATATCACAAAAACAGATGTTCTTCTTTTTCATATGCTTATACAGGGGCAGATTACTGGACAAGCACATTGATATTGCGTGTAAAAAAAACTTGATTATCACCATTTTTGTTTTTCCTAAAATCCATAAGGATTTAGGAAATGCACCACTACACCCCACTGTAGATGCTGCATGTTCTCAAACGTATCCAGTTGCTATAAACTTAGATTTTAAAATAAGGATGGGATTAAATTGCTTATTCATTTGTGTAAAGATTCATGAGATTTTCTGAGTAAGTGTGGGTATGTGGTATATCGTGATACTTTGGTGTTTGGTAACATCGATGTGAAGGATTTATACACAGTTATACCTCATAGATTGGGCTGGGATTGGTTTCAGGAATTTTTTGTGATGATCTGGGTCATACTGATAGGGAGGCAAATGCCATGGTTGACTTAATGGAAATAGTACTGAGTAAAAATTTTATAAATTCTGAAGACCACTTTTTTCACAAAAAGATGATGCTGGCATTGAGTGTTATTGGTGTACCCTTATTTGCCAACATTACTATGGCACAATGGGAGAAAGAAATATGTATTTAATAGTTCTTTTTCTATATCATGGTTGTTTTTATTATTCGGCATGATCTACCCCCAAAATTGAGGAATTTTTTGATTATATTAATGGCTGTTATTGTTGTGTCTTTCGGCTTTTCCCGGTTAGGGGTCGCCACAGCAGAACTCCGGTCCGCTAATGATTGGCAGTTGATTTTTATGTGCTGAGTTGCCAGCCCTAATGCACAACCTTCAACGAAGGTACGCCCATTCACGCATGTCTCCACGTAGAAGATGCTCTAGCTGAGAGTCAAACCGGTCAGCGTCTTGATTATATTAATGGTACTACAACATTTTCAAAATTTACTATCGAGGTGGATAAGGATTCAGTTAATTATTTGGATGTATTGATTACTAAAGATGTTGGTAAACATAGGCTGGTTTCCAATATATATAGGAAGGTGACATAATCTAACTCATTCCTTCATTACATTAGCTGTCACCCCATGTATCAGAGTAGAAACATAGTTAAAATCCAATTTGTTAGATTTTTCCAGGATGGTCACTGAATGGGAGACTTTTCTGTTGGAATGTGAAAAATTGTCTTACATGTTTAATAGTAGGGGGATGCCCACCTGGTTTTGTAACTCCACTTATGAATAGGACAGTAACAAAAAGAAGGGAGGGGATATTTGTACCCTTATTACACACAAATGAAGTTAGCAACAATAAACAGATGATAAAAAGTAACAATAATTTTGAAAAAGCTATGGTCATGACATATAATCTTAATTGTCTTCCTATTAGGAATATTCTTGAGAAGAATGTACATGTATTTTTTTCTAAATAATGATTTGTATGAAAAAGTAGGAGTAAAGCTCTGCATTGTATACAGAGGGCAGGTGTTTTAAGGATTTTTTGGATCAGACTAAGGAGGTTCAATATGTTTATACTACTATTAAAAAGTTACATTTAAATGTGGAAACTGCTCTCATTGTACTTACATTTCAGTAGGTGATCATGTTTTATTTTTAAACTACTCTCACTTGTTTTTAGTCAGGGTTTAATTTTGACGATAGTGCATTTTATATATATACTGGATTTATTTACTATTTATGTACTTTTGGTATGAATTGGTAGTTGATCCCTTATTGTGATTTGAATTTACTTGATATTATTGAGTGTTATGGATCATGTGATTTCTAGCATGTTTTTGAATTCAGTAATGAAGTTTGTTGGAGAATGTATGTTCTGATGAAGTACATAGGGTAGGGATGAAAGCATTTACCATTGTAAGTGTTGTACAGTTTATTTTACTTTGTTTGTCAAGGTGCTGATGCCTCAGGGGTATTTTGGGATATTTTGGGGTGTAAATTAACCCTGGACCAAACAGAGTGCCAATGTGTTCATAGGTGTAGTAGGCTAATGACCACAAGGGCCTTTTTAAGCCTAGCTATGTATCCCAGATGTATTCGACAAGTTTTAGGAACCTTAAGATTATTCTAAGAGGTATATATAGACTAGAGCCTGGGTGATCGAGCATTTAAAGGCTGCCTCTGTCCTTTAACGACATAAGTGTCAGACCAGAGGAATTTCCAAATCCCCATCAACTGGTCCAAGTTATGGTTGAATTGGGTTAGAGAAGATCTATATTTCAAATGGATGAAAAGCCTATTCCAGAGAAGGGGTAATCTTTAAGACACATACCTGTTTCTCCAACATGTCCTATTTATGCCAAAAGCAAGGTTTTAAGTCTCTTGATCTTTTTGTTTTGCAGATATGAAGAAGGTCCATCAGAGCAGGGTCCAAGGATATCTTGTATGTCAGGCATAGATCACCCCTCAACAGTCTGCAGGACACTTAGTGTAGGGATAGGGCTGAGGTGATCCACATAGATAATATTGTTTAAGCCCTGTATCCTTTTTGTTGCATGAGCCTGGCCAGGTATATACTAAAAGGGGCATTAAACTCAGTGACTGGTCTGTTGAGGGCTGAATACACTGGGTGGATGACTTCCTTGGATCTGGATACCATGCTCTTGCTTATAAGTTGCACAGCATAGAACAATTTCCTTACTGACACATGATAGTTATAGACCAGGTTACTGTCTGTATGTGTCCCTAAATCCCTGATGACTTGGTCTACTCCTAGGGCTGTGTTATCAATGAAGAGTAGATGACTTCCCAAGGATACTGTTATGCATTTCTTAGCACTGAGTTTTAGACCATTTCTCTGGTATCACTTATTTTTCTGAATCAGCCCTTCTTGTAGGATATTAATGTCTTGGGTGGATTCTATGACTGCATCTAGGTTGCAATCATCTGCAAATCTGGTCAGTCAGAAGCCCTTAATGGCAGCCTTGACTTCAGAGAAGTAGATGCCAAAAAGGAGCAGACCCTGCACAAAGCCCCAAGGGACCGTGCTAGTTACCAGCTTCTTTGCGGAGGTGGACTCCCCTACCCAAACTTTGTGTGCCCTATCTGAGAGCCACCTTGCTATCCAGTGGATGATATAGGGGGTTATACCTAATTCTGTGCTTTTTTCTGTAATGCCCAAGTGGGGGTATTGTATTAAATGTTTTGGCCAGATCAAGGTAGGCAATATGCATTGTTTTGCCCTTATGCATTGCTTTAGTGAACTTATAAAATAAGTCCACCAGGGTGAGTAGGCATGATCTGATCTTAACAAAACCAAACTAGGTTTGATCTAGTGTCTGAAGATTTCTTGTTGTTGTTGATAATTATTTCCATAGCTTTGCATATGAGACTAGTCCAACTTATGGTCTGTAGTTCCCAGGGTCCATAAATAGCCTGCTCTTGTGTAGAGGAATGATCATTGTGGTTCCATTCATGTGTCATAAGGTCTGTCTGGAGGCTTTGGTTAAATAGTGACTCTAGTGGTCCTGATAGGCTATGTTTCATGCTATGTAGGTGGCATTCTATGATACTATTGAGGCCTATCAATGTGTTTGTTGGTCTTGGTCCTGGAGAGCATGTTGAGGACTTTCTCCCTAGTGATAGTTGGTGAGGGGGGGGGGGGGGAGTTGATGGCATGTCCTGAGGTGAGATAAAATTGGTGTTGAATTTGTCAGACACTAGATTTTCAATATCTTCTGGCTCAATTTAGGTGGCTCCATTTACAATTAGTAGCTATGATACATTAAACATTGTGAACAAATTAGCAGAAAATGCACTTTAAAAGCAAACAAAATGAATAGGATTTAATTAAACAAAAAAGCATCTCCATGATACCTTTAGTACCTGTAGCAAAGCCAATCTTGTTAGAACTGGTTAGTCCAACAGAAGTGTGTATCACAATAATGCAGCATAAATTAGTCAAGCCAGAGAGAATATTAGGTTCTGCTACATAGCATATTTAAATGTTAATGTTAAAAGCCGATCAGAAAATAATCTGTACATTAAGCCTGTAGCAAGCAGAGCATCCAGAATATCAGCAAATATCCTAATCTCACTAAAAAAAAGAAAGAAAGAAAAAAGCCAGAAAATATCCCAAACAAACAATACATCATAATAAATGCTTTGTACAGATCAGCAACAAATCCACTTTAAAGCATACAGCTTGAATTAGATTAAATAAAAAACATCCCTGATTTCTTTGGACTGGAGTAGCACGGTGTAACAAAAAAAAGTAACAGAAAACAGCCCAGTCAAAACAGAACTTCATTTTAACAGATTAAATTTTAAAAACTTCATATTCTGTATATTCCACCTGTACCACATTACTATGTAATAAGGCAAGACAATAGATTAGCATCCATAGAGTTCTACTGCCAGTTTTACATATTACAAAGACCTGGGTAGACAGGCCTTCCAAGAAATCAAAGGGCATTCTAGCTGTTTTCAAAGAAGACAGTGCTCAGATGTTTCATATAGTCTATGTCTTTTACAGATAGAATGATAAAACAGAGGATTATGAGCAAGCCTCCAATCATAACCAGGATAATAAGTGTTTGAGATATGGATCTCAAGAAATTCAGCTCAAGAGTGAAATACAAGAAGTGAATTTTGACATTCATCTAAAGAACAGACAACATCCAGGTTATGGATAGAAAGACCCAATAATAATTCTTTGTAGTGCGTGGAGCATTACCTTTTCCTAGGCACTAAAAAAGTCTATGCAAAAAATATTGTAGTAGCTTTAAGTGTTTTACAGCTTAGGAAGTTGTAATACATCAACCACTGCCACCACAGAAGAGCAATAGTGAGTCTATAAACACTTCATTGAGACTTTAAAAAGAGTTCAAAGTGTTTAATGTCTTCCCACCACTCTTGTGCTGTCCCCACTGAGTACTGTTAGTGTTCTACTCTTAGACTAGTGCTTAACAGTACTTGAGAGGTGCTCAGTGTGGCAGCTATTACAGAGGATTAAGGCTCTGATCGGTTAATGAGCTGCTTCCTGTGGCACAGGATTTTATTCCCTCAGCCTTCATTTGCCTACTATTTTACCTTGAGCAAGTCATTTAACTCAACAATGCTATGGAGCGATTGGGAAATTGGGCTAGACTGCTCAATGGTCCATGAGATTGCATGCCTGACTCTGTAGCCACCCATGAACCTATGAATAAGCCTGTATTTTCAATGATTTCAGAGAATAATCATTGCACTCCATGCACTACAAATAAATCTGATGATATCAAAGGCTATCTGTCATATCTCACAGCAAGTGGGGTCTGAATAGAGAGATGATAAAATCAGCAAAAGAAGAAAAGTATTGCTGGAATTGAATTCATCCTCAAGTCTTGGTGAGTACCTTAACAAGGTGGACCTTGTTTTTCACAAAATCTCACCACTAAGACACTGATATATAGAATGTATTTTATATAGCATATAATGGACAGAAGTATGTTCAAAAATAAAGAAGACAGCTAGGTGTACCAGTCCCAGGATAAAAAAAATGCCCAAACATGTTAGGTGCACCAGTCCCAGGATAAAAAAAGTGCCCAAACATGTTAGGTGCACCAGTCCCAGGATAAAAAAAGTGCCCAAACATGTTAGGTGCACCAGTCCCAGGATAAAAAAGTGCCCAAACATGTTAGGTGCACCAGTCCCAGGATAAAAAAGTGCCCAAACATGTTAGGTGCACCAGTCCCAGGATAAAAAAGTGCCCAAACATGTTAGGTGCACCAGTCCCATGATAAAAAAGTGCCCAAACATGTTAGGTGCACCAGTCCCAGGATAAAAAAAGTGCCCAAACATGTTAGGTGCACCAGTCCCAGGATAAAAAAAGTGCCCAAACATGTTAGGCGCACTGGTACCAGGACTGAAAAAAATGACAATAGAAGAATCCTCAATAATTACCCCCCCCCCCCCAACTGTAGAAAGAGAGTAGCAGTCCACAAAACTTAAAAAAAAATTGATAGGCCAAAAAAGAGCCATACAGGAAATAGACTGGACTATTGAGGATAAGAAAGAAATTTTATATTGTTACTATCATGCAAGAAACCTAGAATTTCCAGAAAAAAGATATAAGAAAAAATTAAGAGAGAAATTAGAGGAAAGAAAATAATTCCACAAGAAAAACTGTCAGAAGCTTCAAATAAAAATGTGTGTTCATTAACACAACAGAGCCATGAAAAACACTATATAGACCAAGAAACCTTGTGCTGTTTGGAAAAAGAAGTGACCGAAGAAGTGAGAAATTTTAAAGAACAAAATTTAGAGACATTTGAAGCGTATGAAAAAAGAAATATGGACATGGGAAAGAAACAGAGATTTGATATGATGCATTATTTATGCAAAAGAGACTGCCAAATTAATCAACACAAAAAAGCAGCCTCGAAGATATTGGAAGACAAATATAGGCGAAGGCATCCAATTATGGAAAAATTCACAATAAAAAAATAAGATCACAAAGAGAGAATGTGGTACAAAAGATTAGTCAAGTAGAAGTTAAAAAAATAGAAGCTGAAGTTATGGAATATTTATTAAGTGAAGGATTCAGTGCAGAAAGTCTAACACAGGTCATATCACAGCATGATGGAACAACTAGTCCCCAAAGTAAGGGGAAACAAGAGGAGCAGGAGACATCTGAAGAAATATGTACACGGGAAAGAAAAGAGATTTAATATGGTGCAATATTTATGCAAAGAAGAAAGCAAAACTAATCAATGCAAAAAGAGCAGAATCAAAGGTATCTGAAGAAAAATACAGGCCAAGACATCTGGATATGGAAAATTTTACAATACAAAAAATAAGAAAACAAAGACGAAAAGTAGAAAAGAGGATTAGTAATAGAGAAGCTAAAGAAATAGAAACTGAGGTTATGGAGTACATGTAAAGTGAAGGATTTAGTGTAGAAAATTTAACTCCAATAAGAACACAACAGGATTGAGCAATGGACACCCAAATTAAGGAGAAACCAGTAGAGCGGGAAGCATCTTATCAGTTGATATATAAAGATACTTTGGAGCCTTTCATAGGAACCCAGTACAAAGGTTCAGTTAGAGCTATACAGCAAGGGAAAGAACAGGAAACTGTGGCAACTCTGACACAGTCAATGTCATGGAGTGATAAGCCAATGAGTTTCCATATGAAAGAGGACAGATGGCACAGGGTGAAACTGAAGAGAACGTGGCACAGGAAGAAGCTCTGGAACTTTCTATAGAATGCCCGTAGGAAATGGGGAACAAATGTGTCCTCAGTTTAGAAGAAAATGATCTAAGAGAAGAGTTGCTTTATTTAATAGAGATGGATAGACATATTAAGACCAATGAAAGAATAGACTGCAGAAGCACAATAAAACCCAAAAAGTGAGAAGTTTGATAAAACAAATGAACACAGTAATTAGGACTGTCCATAGAGATTCATGTGATATAACAGAAGGAAATAGGATACATTACTGTGCAGCCAAATTAATAACAGATAAAGTCCTACCACAAGAACACAGGGTAGTAAGGGAAAAGATGGGGAGAAATTGAATGTCATCATGGAAGTATCGAACAGTGAAAACTATAAAGCAATTAAGACAAGTGTCACTGTTGGAAGAGTATAGAAGAAGGAACAGGTCAATAAAAGTACTCAGAAAGATAGATCTGATAAAAGCAATGTGCAGTATTATAACTGATCAGGATTTATCATGCACTATTGCAAATAATAAACTAAAAATATCTGCACAGGCAGAAAAACTTAGAAAGTACACAGATAACCCTCGCACTCAGGTCACTCCACAACAAGTACAAATATGACTCTGTCATTGTCCATGTTGGTGTGAATGACCTGAAATGTACCTCCCTGGACTACATGAAAAGAGACATGGAAGAGCTCTCCAATCTTGTAGCCCAGGTAGGTATGACCCTAACCCTGAATAGCATCCTGCTATCGCCCAGAATGATACCACGGTACAAGTACAAAATGATTGACTTCAACAATTGGCTAAGCTTCTGGTGGCATTCTAAGGGGATCCAGTATCTGTCTGCCTGGGACGACATGGTCGACAGACCATGATGCTTTGCCAGAGATGGGCTGCACCTGTCACCCCTGGGATTCTAGATACTGGTTAAGGCTCTTGCCACCCCTATAGTGCCTTTTGTAGGCAAGGTTCAAATGACAAATTCACCACCTTAACATGAACAGGCAAGCAAAAACTGAGGATAATGCTACTCAATGCTAGAAGTCTAAATCTCAAAATGCACTCACTCGAGGCACTCCTTAAAATGGAGAACATCGACATCTGTGCAGTGACTGAGACCTGGTTCAAGGCTCTAGAGAGCACCCCTGCATTACCAGGCTATAACTCATACCACACTTTTTGTCCATCTAACCTGGACCAGAACACCTAAGGAGGAGGTGTGTCCTTATTCATAAAGGATATCCACACCTCAGGCTAGTTGCACAGCATAATGCATCCGAGGTTATCCAAGTGCAACTAACTCTGGGAAAAACTGCAATCTAAGTTGTAGCTTGCTACAGATCCCCCACCATGCACCTGGATTTCCATTCCTCTTTTCTCGATATACTGGAAAATATTAGGGTTCAACCAAACTCCCTAATAATGGGCAATTTCAACTACCCCACCATTACCTGGAAAAACTACTCATGTACCAATTCCTTCACTCAACGCTTTCTGGAATTCATAAATTCCAATGCCCTGGATGAACTTATCCACACCCCCATCAGGGGCAACAATATCCTAGACCTAGTCATTACCAACATGAGTGACCGG
Source organism: Protopterus annectens (assembly GCF_019279795.1). NCBI lineage: Eukaryota > Metazoa > Chordata > Ceratodontiformes > Protopteridae > Protopterus > Protopterus annectens. The sequence goes on from NC_056749.1 coordinate 376,400,539, forward strand.
TGTTCCACACCTGAAATCAACTCCTCGTTGGTCAGATCCAACCATAAGCTAATCATCCTAGATATCCGCATCCCACCCCCACCCACCATTAAGGAAACCACAGTAAAAGAATTTCTCCAAAGCCAACTTCATGCTTCTTAAGACAGAAGTGGTGAGCTTCATGACACCCATGCAGATGGACAATACAGTTACGACTGCTGAATCATACACAAATGCACTCTATAAACACTTACATGATTACATGGATCGTGCTATCCCAAACAGAACCAAGACACTATCCTCCAAAAACAGGAAGCCAATCTGGTGGTCCCCTGCCATAAACAAACTCTACAACAGAAGGAAGAAACTGTTGCAAAAGAGAGTAAAATCCCATGAGTGGATGAGCTGCCTGGTCAGCCTCAGTAACAATCTGAGGTCCCTTATAAGATCCTCCAAAGCTAGCTAGCTACGAAAACAAAATCACCACTCATTCTAAGGGCATCCACAAAGCATTCTGTAGCTATGTCAAGAATATCACTGGCAACACCCAGATCTGCTCTGAGTTACAGCACAATGGCATGAAAATTACAGAACCAAATGATATTGCCAGCATCCTGGCAGATATGTTCAGTGCTAACTTTACCCCCCTCTCACCCCCTAAAGGGCCTATATCTATACAGGAAGAATGCAGAGTCCCTGTAATCACATCTATGCAGATAAAAGCTGCACTCTCTAAAATCAAAAACACAGCATCCATGGGACCGGACAACAACCCAGGCTGCGTTTTACATGAAATTCAGAATGAACTGGCTCCCCACCTAAGCAGCATGTTCAGTGATAGTCTCACATCAGGCTTTGTGCCCACTGAATGGCACACAGCAACAGTTATCCCACTCCACAAAGGGGGAGCCACCACTGATCCTGGGAACTATCACTCTATTAACCTGACGAGCCTGGTCTGCAAGGCTATGGAACATATCATCATGGAACTCATAAACAAAGACATTGGTAACCTCCAAACTCTGGACCCCACCCAGTTCAGGTTTGTGAAAGGCAGAACATGTCTTCTGAACCTGATCAACTTCTTTGAAGCAGTCACCAAAGCCGTAGACGAGGGTAAGGTGGTTCACACAGCCTATCTTGACCTCGCCAAGGCTTTCAACACCATCCCCCATTCTGGAATTATAGCTAAGCTCACTAAACTAGGTATAAATCACTACGTCACAAGATGGGTTGCCAACTGGCTCTCTGACAGAACCCACACTATAAAAGTTGCAGACTCCAAATCTGACTTCAAATCAGTGAGAAGTGGAGTACCACAGGGTTCAGTCCTGGGACCTTTCCTGTTTGGTATCTACTTCTCTAAAGTACAGGCTAACACAGAAGGCCTCTGGCTAACAAAGTACACAGATGACTGCAAACTAGGAGGCATAGTCAAGTCCCCAAATGATGTGGACATCCTAGAGAAGGGCCTCACTGAGACAGATGCCTGGTGTCAGAGGTATGGCCTCAAGCTCAGTGCCAAAAAGTGCATTGTCATCCTCTTTGGTAAAAACTCTGTACCCATGAACTACCACATAAACGGCAGTCTACTTAATGCTGAATGTGTGATAAGAGACCTTGGGAACCAGGTGGACAGTAGTCTCTCCTTTGATAATCACATTGCCACAGTAGTCAGGAAATCCTTCTATGTGGCACACCTCATTACAAAAGGGTCCTCATCCAGGAAAAAAGAGGTCATTGTTTCCCTCTACTCAGCACTCATTAGACCCATTATAGAGTACAATGCCCCTTTTGGAATGTACCTCACAAGACATCTGCAGCAGCTGGAAAGGCCACAGAAGTACCTCACAAAGAGGATTACTGGCCTCAAACAGATGCCCTACACTGACCATCTGAAAAAACTCCAGCTTTACTCTGTAGCATATCGCCTACTCTGAGGAGATCTCTGCCTAGCATATAAAGCTATGTTAAACCCAGAGCTGTTGGACATGCTACACCTTAAAAAAATCCCAATCCCTCGGAGCTACACGCTTTAGGGACCTAAATCTTGTCACCACAATAAACAGGACATGCTGGAGGGATAGATTCCTGTCCCAGAGACTTCCCATACTCTGGAACAAGCTACCCATCTATGTCAAGCAAAGTTTCTCATTAGCACTCTTCAAGAAAAATCTTGATGAGTGGATGGGAAATAGGAAATACACCCTGGGATCACTTCTGTGGCTCTGCTCGACAGGGGTGCAGGAAATTAACTTTCTTGGGTGGCATAAGCCAGGGAACCTTGTTGACTAGGCTTATGTATGCCCTTGGGCCAATAGCCTAGTACCTACCTATGAGCCTAAATATAAAGGAAAAGCACAAAATAGGCAATTTATTGATGACCAAAAACATTTTTATAGAGAATTGGGAAACAAGGTAAAAGGAATTGAAAGACCACCAAAAAAAGAAGATATATGTTGGAGACATATTTATGAAGATCCTGTGGAACATAACAAAAATGATAAATGGATAGAATAAGTAAAAGAAAGAATAAAAAGTTCAAATGTACAGGATATGAAATGGGATGAAGTAACATCCAGAGAGATTGAAACAAAGTTAAGAAAAGCCTCTAATTGGAAAACCCCAGGCCCAGATGCAGTACCTAACATTTAGCTAAAAGTATTAACATCTTTGCATGAAGATTTAGCAATGAGTAAGAAATATTTGTATGCACACCCCAAACAGACACCAGCCTGGAAAACAACAGGAAAAACAATGATCCTACTTAAGAGTGAACCTACAAGGTACCCTAAAAACTATAGATAATAACTTGCCTTCCGACGACGTATAAACTATACACTGGAACTGATGCCAACAGAGTTTCTAGTCATTTAGAAGAAAACTCAAAATCAGGCAGCAACTGTGTGTCCCAAAAAATAAAAGAAAGAATATATAAGGTGAAGGATCAGATGAGAAAACAAGAAATGTGAAAATGCATAAATATAGTTGCAAGTACAGAAAACTACTGGAACAACCTCGTGTTGAACAGGATCAAATGCAGGAATGGTTAAAGAGAGGCAAATTAAAACTGAAAGATAAAAGCTTAATATTGGTGGCCCAAGACAGTGGACTATCTACATGTTGGTTTACAAAGTCCATTGAACATGTGGGAGAAACAGAGAAATGTAGATTTTGTAAAACAGAATTTGAAACAGTTGCACACCTTGTTGCTGGTTGTGACATACTAATGACAGAAGGACTGTATACTGAAAAACATAATAATGTGGAAAGACTGTTGCACTGGGGATTGTGCAAACATTAAAATACTGAAGTAGTTGAAAAACACTGGAAGCATGAGCCACAGAGCATCATAAAAAATGATGAAGTCTACATCACATGGGATCACCCATTATCAACTGTTCAAAAGATAGATGCGAGAAAACCAGATATAGTGGTTCATGAAAAGAAGATAAAAGTTGTATTCATAATTAAAATCGCTACACCCAGTGACTACAGTGTCTTGTATACTGAGAGACACAAAGTCATTTAAATATCAGGATTTGCAGGCAGAAATGAGAGCAATGTGGAAGAAAGATATCCAGACAGTTCCAGTAATAGTAGGAGCAACGGGTCTTACAATCTACAGTCGTATTTAGATATATTACAGATACATGTAACTCCATACAAATTGCAAAAGGAGTCATTACTGGGCACACTGTGGGTGCTGCAAAGAGCACTTCTGGCTGACATCAAAGATTGAAGCAATACTACTTTCATGAACTTTAATCATACTTTGACTTAGGAATGGGGCCCATTCCCGTCATGGTATAAGAAACCCAAAAGATTTGGAGAAATTAAAAAGCAAGTGCAGATATAGGTACTTCAACTGCAACTTCTAGAGGATATACATATTAAAACTGCAACTCTACCTAGTGAATTCTGCATCCCTTTTTTCAAACACAATAACATAAGAATAATCATCACCATCATCATCATCATCGTCTAGGTCTTATTTGATCTACATGCCGCCTCATAAAGACCACAGGTTAAGAAAACCAAATTCTAAAAATATTTAGTTCCTCCTGGGATCAATTTAGGGCCAAAACTGTAGTTTGAAGTAATTTTGAATTGAGAAGACATCCACACGTCCATTTTTTTCAGTTTTTAATTTTGTTTTTTTTTTTGCTTGTATTGCTGATAGAGGTAAGTGAAATGCAGACTTCTATCATTACTACCTAATCATATGTGCAGGAAACAAACTTGCTGTCCCCTGAGGTGTAATTCTGTAGTCAAACAACAGACTAGCAATTTATTTTCATGTTCTCATCTTTCATCATCTTCATCCCCTTGCAGATATTCTGTGCAGCCTTTCAAAAACCTCGATGAATAAGGAAATGGAGTAGAAAGTCAATAGAAATAACAAGACAAATTGTTTATTTTGATCAACTTAGCAAATTCCACTCTAATGAAAGAAAATCTGTTATCAATGTCAAGCATTTCAGGAATTCCATCCATACTAAAACTTCATTTAATTTTTAAATGATTGTTTCAGAAGTAGAGCAGTTAACATCATATGCATCTCTCTACATCGAATAAACACCTATGAGAACTGAAACACTTTCCAAGGCCAGAGATTGGGATGTGGGATTGGCTTTACCCAGCCAGTAATGATAGTACTCAGTGCCATTGTAGTAGCAGGTACATGTAAGGAGAGGGTAAAGCAGGCTCCTGTGTTGACATGAGTGCTCATGTCAGCCATCAGGGGGCATGGTTATACCCTTAAAAAAATGCTTTGAAGGATGCCTGGATGACAGCCTCTGTGATTGGATCTCAGACAACAGTGTATGAATGGTCTGGGATAGCTCTCACACTGTGAGAAACAAATAGACCAACAGATCTCTTAAGTGTGCTGAATGGTTGGCATCAAAGAGCCAAAATAAACAAATAACTACATTTTCCAAAGAATGAGCCAGGGTAGCCCACATTATTCCAGGCCATTATTCAAGCCATTCCCATTACTGCAGAGCTGTATTAGCCATTTATTTGCTAGTTGTTTTACAATAATTAAACAATCTGAGCAATGCTAGGCCATGATAAGTATAACCAAACCATACAGGGAAAGTAAGTGACTTATTTAGATTTGCACAGTTTACAAGATGTGCCTGACAGGATTCAAACCCAATTCGATCAACCATGAAGCTAATGAAATTGTTAACACACTTATGGTCACCAAAAAAATGTACTAATTGAATCAGCAGTAACAAAAAAAGTTATGTGTTCTTTTTTCATGTATTCCTCTTAAAAGGGGACATAACTATACCACTGGGCTCCTCAAATCCAAAAATAAGGCTGAATCCTGACAGACACAACTTGTATACTGTAGAAATCTAAATAAGTAATTTAAATTCCCTGTACCCTAAACTCTACCCCTGAAAAAGGAACCTCTGGTCCCAATAGGACTATGGGATATGAGGGTTAAATAAATGTCTTTGAGTGTGTGTGTGTGTGTGTGTGTGTGTGTGTGTGTGTGTGTGTGTGTGTGTGTGTGTGTGTGTGTGTGTGTGTGTGTGTGCGTGTGTGTGTGTGTGTGTGTGTGTGTGTGTGTGTGTGTGTGTGTGTGTGTGTGTGTGTGTGTGTGTGTGTGTGTGTGTGTGTAGCTATATGCATTTCTGTCAGTTTATTTACCTACACAATATACAGTTATAAGCAGTGTAGAAGCAGAAAGACTCCGCTGCTCATATTATAGTATAATATCTTAGGTTAACTCCTGCAAATACATTAAGATGACTGTCAACAATGTTCTGGTGGAATCCATAGCTAAGTGTGCAGAAATGTAACATGCCTACAGTTACCTAAACACCAAAGTGCAGCAGTCGTGGCAACTTCCTAATGTACCAGTGAAATGTAAATTCATGCTTAAAGGAGTCTGAAACTATGCTCTTGCATATGTTACATGCATTTACTGATATAGCAGTCAATATTTCATGAACTGATATTCAAAAGGGTGGTCAAAGCACCCCAGAATATTTAATGAAAGTGGAATTTAAACTGCAGTTCAAAGTAGGAAGTGATAAGCAGAATTTACTTACAATGGTATCACACCAGAACTCAGCCACCTCTCCAACCCTCATTGAAGTAAGCAGCAGTTCCCAGATTTCTAGCTTAAACATCCTGCCAACTATCAGAGTCATAGGCATCCCCCATTTCCTGCTGTCATCAACGATTGTCCTGTCAAAGTCTTCCATTAGAGTCTGGAAATGGAATGTGATCTATAGAGAAAGAAAAAGGTTTAGATTAAGGATCTATTGATCACCAGCAAGCATTGTGTGAACTTTTTTCTACTTGCAAGAGCATGTGGATGATACAAATTTATTATCTCTATAATCTTCATAAATTATGGTAATTTCGTTTAGTACCATTTCTGCTAATGTTAATTTATGAATTTTTTTGTCAGAAATAAAATCTGTATTCTCACTATTTCATCCTTGTGATGTTCATGAGATGTAGTTTCCAAAGCAGCAGCAAAAGTGATTGTACAGAAATTCAGATGGACTAGTGAGAAGTTTAAAGACATTTGTGTTTCCCAGATGAGTACCATGGAAGATAATAGCAATCTACATATTCCTTTATAAAAATAGCCAAATTAATCAATTTACCAATTCCAAAAACGCAGGTAAAAAATGCCTCCATAAAAATATTGTTGTCTTCCCACTCTATTACTTTTTTGAACCCAGAAAAATATTTTTTCATACAAAAAAATAATGGATGAACTTTAAGCAATTTCTAGTCAGAGTCTATGTGGTGGACTAAAAGGCTATATATCTGTACATTATACCCTGATCATCTTATGCTGATTGTCTTCAGTAAAACTTAGCATTCATTATTTATGCAGTTTATTTATTTTTTCTAAAATACCTTCAGAAATTCAATATAACTCATTAATGCTTCACTGTTCTTTCACTCAGTCTAATAAAGTGTTAATGACAAATGACAAATCCAGTCACATACCCCAAACATCGCTTCACTTAATAATCTCTACCTTCAGTGACTACAAAGGTTCTTTCCAGCTTGCCTACATGAAGTTATCTTTGAACATAGCAAACTAGTCCTCTATCTTTCCAGCCATCTTCAATACTAAAAATGTTATACCTTTAGTGTACATTATTTCTCTATATAATCACCTGTCAGTCTAATGATTATATATTGTATTGGCAGGTGAATTTAAATCCTGAAACATATTCAAAGATATGAAGAATGTAAAGTTACTGTTTTGCGATATATTCAGTAGTGTCATTTAATTCCACTGGTTTATAGCACATCATAAACTGCAAACATTGAGCACTGTCTGAACAAAACAAAATTAGGTACTGTATAAAGCAGCTGCTAATATAACCAACCACAACATCACTTCTGATTTGTTGTCTTGTAGTGACACCTTTTCTTTTGTTTTCATTGCTGGTTGCAATAGACACAACTATTGTGAAAATCAGTAGACTTATTCCCCAGCAACTTAATCCAGCACATCATGGCAACTTAAAGCCATGCAAAATATATAAATAAATCCACTATCTGTTCTCATAAGTATCCACACATTTCTGAACTCTGTAGAACATTGATCAGCTAGTTAGATTGTTTACAATGCAAATGTGATGTTATATGTAGCATTCTTCTATGAGATGATTTAGAAATGCCAAAAAACAACAACCAAAAGAATAAAATCATCTGTTTTGTGACTAAACAATGCATTACTCACCCATTGCAATTTCCTAACTCTGCACAGTCGTAATCACTTAAGATACTAAATGGTGACCCATCCCTTAATATCAGTGATCCTCTTAGCGGCATTGGTGAGTGCTCAGATCTATGCTAAAATAAAGAAATCCTGCTCTTTTTGTCTTCTGTAAAAGAAAATGGTGTTACTCTTGTCTCCTTCAGTCATACCACAACCCTTCCACTATGGACCCCCACCTAACAACTGTTTCATCACTTCTTGCCACCAAGAACTGTGCCCTGCTCCTTGGGACATGAACACAATTTTAAGAACTCTGAAGCTGACTGTGTTCTAAGTAAGCAGATACAGTACATGTTTGGAGAACTGTGGACTCATTGCATTTGTATGAGTGTTTCAAAAAGTTTATACTAAATAGCAAAGCTTAAAAATAAAACATTTATAAAAGTCAAATAATTTAACTTATTCCATCCAATACAGCTCTTTTGAGTGTGTACTTTTAATGCCCAGTGAGTGTGGCTTGAGCCTTTAAAAATGAAGTTATCACCTTACAGTTCTAACCAATACCTGTTTACAGAGGTCAAATATCAATACAATTGTGTTTGCCATCAGGTATGCTTCAAGATAAAATATTCTGATATCTTGTATGTAGCATAGTTTTGGAATTATTAATACAAATATGAACAAGCAATATTTGATGCCATTTGTTGCTGGTTGTGCATGTGCATTGATTTTGCTCTCTCTCTGATCCATCGAGCAATTTGTGAAGACAGAAAGACAATTTTTGTTTTATAAACTCTTTATGGGGATATGTGTGTTGTGTTTATCTATTTTTTGACCAAATTAAAGATTTGAAATAGGAGTATAGGGCAAAGAAGAAAGAGGGTAGTAACAAGAGGGTAGAACACCAGATGAGCAACTAAAGAATGAGCAGGATGGAGGTGGGGTTAGAGTATATCCTTCAGTTTCTTAACTCAGTAATGCTACATGAATCCATAAATTTGGTAGAAAGTACCAAACTCTCTCACAGAATTTATGTATTGATGATATGAATGTTTCATTGCAGGTGATGCAACATAATATAAAGAAAAGAGAACTCCACCTGAATGGATATACCTTTGTCACTGATTTTCCCTGAACCAGAGCATTAGCTAGGCATGCCACAGAATCAGTCATACAGAATGTCTCAGTATAACACATTTCAGCGGCATGGAACACGTGACAGCAAGGGAAGAGAAATACACCTAAAAGGATTTGAATCTATGCCACTGTCACTCATATTCCCTGGCATTAGCCAGATATGCCACAGAAGCACACATGGGACAAGCATCAGAATAAAATGCATTGTAGGGAAATGGAATACAGCTGGAAACTGCAAGCTAAAGTATAAAACTGTATAACATCCTCAGGGGATTAGAATCCTGTATCCAGTTCAATGACAATGTACACATCACTTCACAACTACAATGAACATGGAAACCACTGCAGAGAAAGTATTCATTTTATCTTATTTTATAATTGTTTGATAACACACATTGATGCTCAGATCTTTTGCATGAGTGAGGGAAATACTTTTAGCATGTGACAAGGATTTTTCTTCATTTTTACCACAGGATAAGGAGTATCATTTTTTTCTAGTTATATATTGTCATTGATATTGCTCTCTGCTGACTGAATTGTGTTGTATGGCTACAGAAATATAATTTTTAATAAGCCTTTTGTGAGAGTGTGTATGTTTATCATTTTTAACCATATTATAGGTTGAAAATGGAAGTATAGGAGCTGTATGTAAGAGAACAGCAAGTAGTGGGTAGAGCACAAGGTGCGCAAATAAGGAATGAGTAGAATGGAGGTGGGATAGGAGCATGCTTCTCAACTCCTTAGCTCAATGTTGGTCTTTCGGCTTTTCCCGGTTAGGGGTCACCACAGCAAAACTCCGGTCCACTAATGACTGGCAGTAGATTTTACGGTGCCGAGTTGCCAGCTTGACGCCCAACCTTCAGTGAAGGCACTCTCATTCACACATGTCTTTTGGAGGCCACTCGACCACGGAGAGGACATGCAGACTCCACACAGAAGGCGCACCCCACACTCCAGCTGAGAACTGAATGGGAGAACCTCTTGCTGTGAGGCAACAACGCTACTGCTGCACCACCATGGATAAAATAATCCTGGTGAATTACATAAATAACTGTATTTATATAATGTCTGAAATCCTCAGTGATTTGTCAGAAAACTACACTTATGATTCCATTACTGATAGATTTGTTGAATCTGTTGCAAGTAAAATGGTATCAGTAATACTCAGTCTTGGTATCTAAACTTCTTCTGCAACAGCAGCAGAATGGTTTGGAGGGACAGATACATCTCACAGAGAATACCACTGCTCTGGAACAGACTCCCCATCTACATAAAACAAATTTTATCCCTGTCCATATTCACGTGCAACTTAGATCCTCAGATAAGAAACCGAACTTTTTACTTCAGGAGTGCCCCCTGTACTACTAGGGGACAGAAGCAGCTCCCAAATGTTTTATCACATACATGCGTTCACTAAAATTATCAATGGTATGATCCCACTTATTCTCATTAGGAGTAGTATTTTATTATCGACCATGGGATGGGTAAGGCCAATCTATAATCAAATGTAATAGGTTATTTCAAGCAGAAAAAAAGTAAAATTGATTTGGCATAAACTGACTCAAAAAGCCAGATAGCCTAGTACTTACCTATGAACATACTGAACCAGAAGCATAGTTAGTTCAACCAGCACCCCACCCCTTCAGCTCTTCAAGTAAAGAGCAAAAAAAAAAAACACTTTACTGAAATAAGCCAATACATGTTAATCCCCTCCCCCAGCTTTTTCATTGAAGAGAAAAAAAAGATGTTCCTTCTACTGGCACACCAACCAGGTGGTGAGCTGGATGACATAGCTTCTCTCCCTTCTGCCTCAGCCATTCAGGTCCCTTTTCTGTGCCCTGCCTCCAACTCTCCTTTAACATATTTAAAAAAAATACTGATTATTTTAAACTGTAGTGACAAATGTAGCAAACAGTTGCTACAGTTTTTACCCTGCTTGCAAGGAGCACTATAGTGCTCATATTTTAGTTTATAAAAAAGTTCTGTTGTTTAAACTGTAGCAAACTGCTTGCTGCAGATGTAGCAAACAATTGCTACAGCTTATACCCTGCCTGTATGAAGTGCTCAAGTTTTAGTTTAAAAAATATACATATATTATATGTTTAAACTGTAGCAACCATAGAGCACGGTAAAAGCTGGTATTGCATTAAAGAGTGATTAGAATTGGCTGATTGCACCCCCAACACTTTGTGCTTTCTTGCTCCAACTTAGCTATGCTACTAGTATAAAATACTGGAGACAATCATGTGTACATTAGTCAACTATTGGAGAAGTTGAGAGGTATGGATTAAAGTATATTTTATGCAACAGGTGCCTTTTCTGGCAATTAAGAGGTGGGTAAGAGTAGGAGGTTAAGTAGCAGGAAAAGACATACATGACTTCCAGGGTGTAGGTTTACACAATTTCTGGACAGATGTTAGTTCTTAACTGTTTGAGATGATAATTCAGTCCAATCTGCTTCTGGCTATTAATATTATCTGATGTAGTGCATTTTGGATCACAGAGTGTGATTGCCTTGTTAGTGATAGGGTGCAGGTCTGTTTACCTCTGAAGATATCTGCTCATTTTCCCATATTGGGTGTATTTCTGATTTGATTTAATCTCTGTATGATGTGACTGCAGTATGTACATCAAGGTCTATATTACATGATCAAAGTTTCAAAACTTCAAATCTTATATGGTCGACACCATATAATCGAAGTTCTGAAACATCGAAAACGTAATAAAACACAACCTACAAAAACCATTAAAATGCTCTAAGCAGGGGGGGGCTTGCCCCCCTGCACCCCCCACACCTCCCGCTATTTAAATATACCAACTCCAAGATCGCACTATAGTGCAGAAAAGGAAAATCTTCCCTTTCTGTGCTGTACGGATTAAAAGATTAGAAGTTTCAAAACTTCGATCATATGGTGTCAACCATATCAGATTCGAAGTTTTGAAACTTCAATCTTCTGATATAGACCCTGTACATCACCTTCTCATCTATATTCAGGCAGTGCAACATTACATCTATCACTTTATTTCTAGGGGACTAGTTTTGTAGCTGTATATTTTTCATTTATGACCTGTCTTGTTCTTCTGCCAGTGTTTTCTTTCCTTTTATGGTGACAATTACTTGATATAGTGACTGGACTCTCATTGTTTTTGAAGAAAGCTCTCTGTTGCCTAAAGTGTCACCCTTTATCATATAATAGCTTATTTTTATTTAAATCAACAGCTTACAGACTGGATCATGACAACATATTTATTTAATCTTGTTTGCCGAATCTAGCGTTTACTCTTTCTTCAGTTAACTTTATGTTATATTTTCTGAGATTTATTAATTTATCTTACTGTAAGTTATTATTTTGTTCTCTAGATTCCTTATTTGATTTACTATTAATGTGCTTAAGCACTTTAATATAATTAAAGTTAATTGTTGCTAGGAATTCAGGAGGAACAGATACTACTGCTTATGAACAGACTTTTCATTTGATTTCTTTGTTTAGCTACAAAACTTCTTCAAATTATAAGTACAAATGATAAGATTAAAATCTTGTGTCATGATGTAGTAAATCATTCACTGCATCTCAATGTGCATTTTGCCTTTGCTCTTCTTTTCTTGTGCAACTAACTAGAAGTAAGTTCATGGCTTATAATCATTACATCATTTTTTTTGTTTTGAGAATTTTTGTTTCATTTTATGCAGCTATTTTGTTTACTTCTTTACAAACCAGTATCAATTGCAAATCCTATATTCGTTTCATGACATTGATTAGTATTTTTCACCAAATACATTTTAAAAGTAATCTAGCTTTACATCCTACCAAGTATGTCCTGTTTTATATAATGACTGATGCTTTTGTCTTGTATAGCTAGCTCATCATGCAGGTAGAGGGGGCTCATGGTTCTGGATGCTGTGGTGCACCTTTGCAGTAATACTGATTGGTCTCCCTCCATTTCTTCTATTGTATGGTGTTGTTGACAACTAGACTGCAGGATAGTTTTAAAGTATTTTTTCATTTAATATTGTGTGTGTGTGTGTGTGTGTGTGTGTGTGTGTGTGTGTGTGTGTGTGTGTGTGTGTGTGTGTGTGTGTGTTTTTATAAGTTAAAGATTTGGGGTCCATTCAAGCCCAGTACACTTACCGTTGCCCTACTTTAGCAGTCCTGCAGATAACAGTCACAGACAGAGAGAAAGAAAGAAGGTTGCAGCTGATTTAATAGCAACAATCTGCAATTGATTACTGTGAGAATTGTTTATATATGTATTTATTAATTTTTTTTCACAGTCAGACATCTGGTGTGTGCACAGTCATAGACGTTGCTGTAATTGATGAGTGTGCATGTGTGTGGGGGTAAGATTGAAATAAATTACTGTAACAAATTATTATTATCTAGTATCTGAGGTGTACACAGAAAGATAGCTATAGGTATAGGGGCTGTCTGTAGATGAAATGAGTCTGATCCCACTGTTATTTGTTCAACTTGAGCTGTCATTGTTCTGACATTGCAGGACTAATGTGTATTTGTGTAAAGCATGTCAGAATATGATAACATGGCAACTGTTTGCATGAAATAAAGCTGAAATACATGGCCATATTTTCTACCACCATCAGACATCTGGGGTGTACATAGTCAACAAAGTGGCTATAATAGCAGGTTACATGAGCTCTCTGTGAGTATGTCATGCTGTCATTTGCTCATATTAAACTGTAGTTTAGCTTTGCATGACAAATGCATATTTGTGTGAAGCAAGTTAGAAAATAATATTGTGTCTTCTGCTTATACGAAACAAATATACATCACTTTACTATGACCATTATTATTATATTTATACAATCAGATATCTGAGTTGTTCACAGTCAAAAAGCGGTCTATAATGAGTGGTATAGGAGTTGCCTCTTTATGAAAGTGACTGATCCCTCTGCCATTTTTTTCATCTTAAATAGTCATTATAGTGAATTTGCAGAACTTGTATGTATTTGTGTTAAGCCTGCATAAATACTTCACTGTGGCCATTCTTGATACAGACATCTCAGGTATGTCAAATCAACAATGTTTAATTATTTAGTATGACGCTGTTTGCGTATGGAAGTAACTTATGTTGTTGCTATTTGCTTATGTTAAACAGTTCACATTCTGCATTTGCAGATATAGCATGTATTTATGTGATGTATACTCAAGTACTTTACTGTGGCAATTTTTAACACAATCAGACATCTGAAGTGTGCATAGTCAATAAAGTGGCTGTAACTGATGGATTTTGTGGTGTCTATAGATAGAAATAACTGTGTGGGGCAGGATTGTTGCAGTGAATATAAAATAACAGGCTATGCATAATGTCTTTCACTTTACATCATAAACATTAACACTGTACATAATAAGTAACTGTGGCAGAATGGGTAGGGTGTGTGTAGCAGCAACTGGTCACTGGTGCATTTATAGCATTGCCATCTCACAACTTGTCTCAGTGTTTGGTTCTTGGCTGTGGTTTCTGCTGCATGAAGTCTTTATGTTCTCCTTGTTTCTGAAGGGGTTTTACTCAAGTGTTCTGTTTTCCTCCCCAGACCTTCAGCTGAATAAGTAGATTTTGACACAAGCTTAGTAGTGGATGCAATCCTCACCTTCTTACCTGGGCCCATCATGTCTAAAATTAGCCCTGCACTTGAAATGCACACTGATAGAACAGTTTGTCAATGCAATACTGTGTTCATTTATTTTGCTTTCCACCCAGCCAAACATGTGTGTATAAGTGGATATATTTCATTGTTAGGAATAAGGAGGCATTCTGTGTATCAAGCTAGTATATATTTTGATTTGGCCATTTTTTTTTTTTACTTTTGCCCCAGTTTATGTGTAAGGCTGCAAGAACTAAATGTATACCTATGGTAATTTGTTCTTTCACTTTCATCCCAATCAAAAATCAAACTAGTACACAGAAGGTGACTATCTTTTTGACATGGTAGGGAGGAAGGCACTCTTCCAACATATGATTTATATATTCACCCAAGCATTTATCTTCTCAGGTTATTGGGAACTACTGTTTTTGTCAGGTTTAAATATGATTTGAAACAACATATTTCTTTCTTGAAAGAAAAGAAAAGAAAACTGAATTTTCTTTTACTCATGATTGTTGTTCAGATCATCTAATTAAGTTCAAGTTTATAATAGTGCTTCATTTTTTATCACTTTACAAAAACAACACTCAGAATAAAATTATAATGATGAATTATTATTAATAATAATAATAATAATAATAATAATAATAATAATATAACTGTAACATGAGACATGATCCTTCCCTCTTCAAGAGAAAGCTTGATGAGTGGATGGGAAACAGAAAATTCACCCCATGGATCACTCCAGTATCTCTACTCGACAGAGGCTCTGGGAACTAAGGTCGGGTGGTATGATGCCAGTGTAATCCTATAGGCTAGGCTTGTAAAAGGCTCCAGGGACATTAGCCTAGTACACACCTATGAACCTATGAACCTATGATTTACTGAAAAGAAATCCTACTAAGGAAGTCACAAACAGTAAGCAAAATAACATAATAAATGTTAGAGCCAGAGACAATCTCTATAATGTCTTCACAAAAATATTTAACAAAGTCAAAAGGTTGGAAAAACATTCAAAATTACATCTCACATCATCTAGAATTCTATAACGTCTAGGGGCATAGTAGCTTCCAGAACCCTTCACTTAATTTAGCTACTTCCTCTATAATTATTTTGGTAAGTCTTTGCCAGTTAAGGTGTGTTGAATGGAAGAAGGAAACCATTGAAGAGAAGAAAAAGTCTGGAAAAAAAAAAGCAAGAAAGTATAATCTTCCTGGGGCCAGGACTGGTGGAAACAGTAGGGGGTATAACCAGTGTGTAAGAGGGGGTGCCATGGAGTCCTGTATCTAGGGCTCCAGTACACATAAGTCCAGTCCTATTGTTTGCAGTAAGACATCCTAAGTTGTATATAGTCAACAAAGTGGCTAAAATGAGTTTGTACTGATGCAGTCTTTGGATTAAAGTGTTTGACCTCCAACTGTTGTTTGTTAACAGTTAAATAGTCATGGAACTTCTATAATATAAGCCCATCTCAATCTAGTTAGCTCCAACCTACACTTTCTTTGAAGTTACTTGCTGCCACTGTGAAGGTATTTAAGACTATATGTCTAAAACACAAAAATCTGTAAATGTAGCTTACAGTAATGGTAATTTGGATATACTGTAAGCATTTAAAAACTAGTCTGAGAAAGATTTCTGTATTTAAAATCTCTGCAATTTTCTACACATGACAATAACCATCTAATCACATATATCAGTTCTTAAGCTTTCCTACAATGACATGATAGAAATTGTTTTCTAAATCCAAGAAAATAAATTCTGCTATTCTATCTATCCTATATCCACTGTCCTGCTATTGAAACCTTAAATATAGTAAGCTGAAAGCTGTATGATTGTCTTACTTCTGTATCTGTCTATATTTATCTCGGCTTAAATAAATTAATCTGCTTTGTAAAATCCCAATATCAAACATATAGGCCTTTAATTTTTGGATTCTGTTTTATTGCCTATCTTGATAATTGCACCATATCAGTATATGTGCAGTTATTACCTGCTGTTCAGACGGTGAGCTGGTGAAAATACTTGTTAATGGTTCTGTTAAAATACCAGCACAAGCTACACTAGATATGAAAGTATTAACTCAGATCCAGTACATCTATTCATTTTAACCAGTTAACTACTAACACATTTTTTGGGGTAAGGTCTTTAGTTCTTTTATGTGTTTTAAGTTATTATGCCAAGGTAGAGAAACTTATTTAAAAATGTATGGCCAGATTCAATAAAGCCTACATGGTCTGTTTACACTATGGGTGCATCTCAGCATTGTGCACACATGATAGAGTACTGTTTTAAATTCAGTAAGCAGCTCTACATTGTGTGTAGAGATGCACAAACAAGGTAAACACTGTGGCATGCTAATTACAGCATAAGCAGCTGAATTGTATGCTATCAACCAATCCAAGATGAAGGAGCTATTCAACAAGCTATCAAGCCACCATTTAGACTCAGTGCTGGTTTTCCCTGTGAATTCCAAAGCTATTGAAATATAGCCATGGAAAGGAGTCTACACAGAAACAATGTTAGGGGCTGCTGTTGCTTTAATTCATGTGTATGTGCAACAACCTAAAGTCTGTTTTGCTGCTGCTGCTGCTGCTGCTAATAGACCAAGGCAAAGAAGGAAAAGCATTTTCATACCCCATTTAACGTATAACAATCTACATGATGTGGAAATTGTAGACTGCTACAGGGTGGATACAAACACACTACAGAAACTCTGCAACCTCTGTCATCCAATCAAGAGGAACCCTTACCAGTGGAAACAAAGGAATTTTACCTACAGAAACCTTTCAGAGACAACAGGGGACATATTGGGTGTGTCACAGGCATCAGCATCCAGTCAAATATATTTTCTTGTACTTCTGAGAACAGAGCAACAAATATGCATGAGTTCTATATTGTAGCACATTACCCTGAAGTACTGGGTGCCATAGACTGCACACACACACACATAAAAATTAGGGCACTAACCGAGGAACAGGGAAGGGTCTACATAAATAGAAAGGGCTTCGAGTCTATTAACTGCCAAGTCATGTGTAATGCAAAAGGAATCATCTTGAACATATGTTCTGTCAATCCAGGCAGTTACCATAACTCAATATCTGGCACACCTCCCAATTGTTTGTATCAGATGTTCACTAGGGGAGATATCCTACAGGATTATTTACTGAGGAATGCAGTTAATGTACTGGAAACATGGCTGATGATGCCCATCAGAAATGCACACACACCCACTAAAGAACGCCATAATGAGGCACACACTCAAACCAGAAATATCATAGAATGTGAGTTTGGGATGCTGAAGTCACAGTTCTGGTGCCTAGATACATCTGGGGGAGCTCTACAGTGCAATCCATATACATGTACTGAAATATTCACTGTATGTGGCATGCCACACAACATCATCCTGAGAAAACAGCTTCAGCAGGATCAACAAAGGGAAGAGGCACACATCCCACCACCAATGGTAAGATCACCACAGCCGTACACAGGTGAGGAGTCAGAGGGGGAACCAGCAGCTGCTGTGGGTGTAGGCAGATGTAGGCATACTCAGTATGCCCTCACATTGGCTAAGAGGCAATGTATAGTGCACTCGCTCACCAATAAGGGGCTAAAATTTTCCTCCTATGCACATTCATATAGTAGCATTGATGCCAGGCAATGCCACAACCTTTACCTACACATGTAATGACTGTGTACTCCTAGCAACAGAAAGAGTCTGCCCTGAACTAAAATTGTTGCAACTGTTGGATTTACAAGGTAAGTGATGAACCTGGAGTATAATGTTTAATAATATGAATGAGTGGCATATCTTTTCATGTTGTTACTTGGTAATGTAAGCAAGTAAAGGGTGGGTGATTTGTACAGAAATCTAAGATTCACATAGTCATACCTCTCAAAAGTACCTGTGGGTCACCGAATGTCTGCAATTTAGCACCATACTTTTGTACTACAAAATCATTAAAGAGATAAGTTAGAAAGTAATGAGACACATTTCAGTTTCCGACATCACAATCCTCACAAAATCATTGACAATACTTATGCAAAAAATGGTTGATTCTATCAGTTGTCTAACTTTCTAAGACCAATATAAGTCAAAGGTACAATTACCAAATCAACATCACAAATGCAGATATACTAAGCACTAAGTCAGTTATGTAGCCTATGTATCAGACACAGATGTTATGTATCCCTGAATCCAAAAGATAGAAAACAAGGATATGGCACAGTTATCATCACTTGCACAGGGTGTTGTGTGTGTGTAGGGGGGCAGGAATCCTAGGCTGACATAAAAGATTGATGAGTGTGTGTGAGTAAGAAAGAGAAGCAGACAGACATTTGGATAAAGTAACAAAGGCCACTGAGACAAAATGAGCTTTAAGCTTCATGACTGAACAACATAACTGTTGTGTGTTTGTCTGCATGGGTCCTCCAGGTGACATTGGTGTGTGAGTGTCTACATGAGCACAGCCAAGCTCTGTCTTGGTATGTTGGACAGGTGTGAGCCATGAGCCATGCATGGTAGAGGAAGCACTTCATCATTGTCGAACCCAACCACATGAGCTGGCTCTGCCAGGAGTTGCACGGCTATGTCCATGCCTATGGTCAGATGCACCGCTGCTACTTGAATGTGTCTGATGTCTGCTGGATGAGCTGCTCTCACAAGAACACCCAGGACCATAACCCCATGACCTGCCATGTCTGGGTGTAAATACCTCAACCACTGACAGAGCAAGGGAAGTAGTGCCACTATGGGAATGTGATCAGGCACAGCCATGTTAGCTAACAGCAGATGATATGGCTGACCTATGCCCATGAGAATGCTATACCCTTCCTAGCAGATGTTTAATCACAGACACTGCCCATTCCAACACGTCATTCATCTGATCCATTGACTCAGCAACAAAGTAGAGGCAGTCATGCATGTCAGCCTGTGTCACATCTACAACCTTAAACTTTTCTCTGGAGGACCTATGGGAATGTGCCTGTGCCTCCATGATGGCCCTAAACATACATTGAGTGGCATGGGAAGACATACCTGGATCAGGTGTAGGATAGACAAGCAGACCTCTTCAGAGCACCCCTAACAACCCTCCTGTATGGCACCTTGACCACACTTTGGCTACGGCCAACAGGCACTGAAGTCACAGTAACCACATTTCCCTGATCAGGTGTCTCACCCTCCACCTGCCCAATATCTGAGGGCTTAATGGAATGGGTTGGTGTAGGCCTACTGACTGTGTCCAATGAAATTACTGGAGACAGCTGAATATCAACCTCAGTGTCAGATTCAACTTCTGCACACCCTGATTGTGCCTCTGTTTGGCCACCATCATTATCAGAGTCTGCCGATACTCTGACATCAGGTAGTAAGAGTCCTATATTTTCACTGTCAGGATCACCTGTGATAATATGCAACAAACACAGGAAATAAATTAATAGCTGCACTACTATAGTTTAATGTATGCTAACAAACTAACAGTGATGCTACTACTACAGACAGTACAGCAGTACATACAAGAGTCTTGACACCCCACATCACACATATGGATAAAAGTTATATATTTTTTGAACTGCTCATCACCACTGACAAAGAATATGTTGGCTTACCATGTGCAACTGATGCTATGCTTCACATGGATGATGGTCATGGAAAAGAAAAAAAAAAAGAGGAGGACATCATCACTGTCCATTACCAAGTCCAACAACAAACTTTTGACATGATGACAAGCTTTCTAAGCCCATGTGTACTCAGTCAGCATGTATTGTTAACTGTAGCAATCTTCTTCAATCTCTCCCCAACCAATTTATTGTTAAAAACAGTAGCTGCATGTTGTAAATGTATATATGTAAATATTATTGAACAATTGAGATACATAAGCCTACCTGGAAACTTCTCCTGCAGCATACTTGCTGTCCTTGAAACAGTAGCACAAATGTCAAGGACAAGCTGTTCTGCACTATCCTGGGAGCTGTTGGGATCCCTGACAGTGGACAGGAACTCCTCATTTGCTGTTGGTGGTAGCTCTGTAACATGCCCCCCCAGTAACTAGCCGATCAAGGGCCACTGCAGCTGCTGTCCTCTGTGCAGATGAGATCACGTCAGTGGCCCTGTCACATGCCTGATCATAAGTCCTGTTGTGGCTGCCTACTGCATTCACATCAGTAACTATCTGCTGCCAAATTTGCATTCTGCCTGACATATCTCCACGTCCCCTCTCAAGCAGAAAGATACCATGTCACTTAAAAGCCTCCACAATGACCTGATTCTCATAGTCACTGAAAGGGGGGTTTGGGGGATTGAGAGGTCTGGATGCCATAGTCCTAGGTGACCTAAAACACAACAGAAGGATAATACACATAAGTATCATATAACTAAATAATTCCTTGTTTCCAGATAAAACAGAAAGTGTAGCATTTCAATATCACCCACTGGAGAAACATAAAACAGTTAAGATATTTGAAATATGAACAGCAGGAATTATGTGGTTGTAACATATTATATTCCCATACAAAGCAAAGCTGGATGCAAAACAAGGAGTGTAACAATAGCAACACATCCTTGTTTGTGCCAAAACAGAAATGTTGCTTTGCTCCCCACCCCAAAAAAACAGGCAGATGGCACATTTTGCTAACAAACCATCAGTGAAATGCTAAAAGTGCAAATGAACTGTCCCTGAGACATGGCTACAGAGTTAATACAGAGCAATCCATTTTAAGCTATTGCCAGTCATGTATACCTGTGAAATGTGTTGACAAACATGCCCATGCCATCAGTGCACTTCTGAGTAATGCATACAGATAAAAGTATCATTTGCCGATTAATATATTATATAATATTAAACAGATTATTATTAATGACATTTCAACATATGCAGTATATAACTGAAAAATGCAAGCATACCTTCTCAATGTCAGTAGTCTTCTGTGCAGATAAATCAAAAGTAATAGTCTCTTCTGTGTTCTCGCCTTAACAAGTCACCTCACCTTCAGGATCCCTAGCTACATGTTTGCCTTTTTAGTGTAGAATCAGGGCTGTGAGCAAGATGTAAATCAGGTATAAACTCATTAGAACTGCTGAATATCAAATACTTGGCTCTGAGTAGCAGATGCAAATATATTGCAGGCACTGCCTCCTCAGTGTTTGTTGCTAATGAATTGCAACTGTGAATTATCACTGGTAAAGAGAAATAAAACACAACAGCAATGCAAACTGCCTTACTTCCAGTGGGCATGTTAGGGTATACTTACAAAGTGTAGACATAATTTTATCAAAGTTGGAAATGTAAGTAAGCAGCACACAGTTCACGTTTTGTTCATTAACAGCCAACTTCCCCTTCATTTGTTGACAACTGTGTATTATGGCCATTTAATATCCTCACACATTTTAAGGACAATGATATAGAATGACTTACAGACTGCATGTCTCAGATTACTGGTCAGATAAGACAAGAATGAGCAACAAAAAAAGACAGAACTGCATTTTTGCAAGCAATAGTCATAAAGGGTTGTGCAATCACTCAGTGCAACACATCCAACATTAATACATGTAAAACTAATTGTCATATGGTTTGTTATTACTGTGGATGATGTTGCAGTTGGTTGTATGCAAAATTATTTCAGTTTCCTGCTGCAAAGCTGTTTGTGTGGCAAAGAGGGATAATGCATCCTTACTGTGTTCTGAAGGTTCATTAAAGTGAAAGTTCAAATCCAGACCTATCTGAAATATTCCAAGTGTACTAAAATTTGCATTGTTTATTTCATAAATATATTTTCTTCATTTCAACTACTTTTCCCTTTTATTTTATTTATATTTTTGCTAGTGTTTGTGCAGTGCATTGCTTAGTGCAATTAAGGGAAATGGAGAAAATGAATGACAGGTTTGGCTGTGCTTATCTCGTTTGTGTGACACTTAGCAGTGTGCAAACCAGAACTAGTGGCCCACACAGGAAGCAGACAGAACAACTGCAGACAGGGCATCTGTAAAAGTGTACAGGTCAAAAAAGATACATTGTTGAAATTTTTTGCTTTTTGCCATGCAATGCCACTAAGCATTGTTGCACAGTGGTTAGCTAGGTTCCCCAACATCTGCAGTCATTGAACACCTGCAGACAGGATGCAGACAGTCAATAATTGAAAATGGATACATTCAATTAATTCTGTTGGGCACCATGCAAACATGCTAAGTTATGTTGCATGGTGGTTAACACAGAAAAGTTAAGAATGAGTAGGATATTATGGAACTGTCATGTAACTTGTTCTGTGACAGCAGGTGTAAGTGTAGGGCTGGAATACAGATGGTCCTGGGTTCTAGTACAGGGTGTGCAACCTATTTTTACTGTTGTGACAGTGTAGTCTATAGAAATGAACTGAAAAATACACAAATGTTATTTCAACATTCTTGTGGCAACAGGTGTAAGTTTAGGGCTACCATACACATGGACCTGGGTTCTAATGCAGTATATTCACCACATGTTTACTGTTGTCTCATTTCCCATTATATTCACTCTCACTTATAACACTTTAGATGGTGGAGCTGATATGAATTATATGTATGAGGGAAAAGACACCCTTATTGTGTTGTCAGATGTATGACTGAGGGTATACTGTCTACTATATTTCTGTAAGTATAATTCTGCTATCTGTACTTGGATGGCCTTCACAATTAAATAAGTCATACACAACTGCATCTATATACAAGAACCTCAAACTGTCACCTGTATTTATGAATGATTCCTGGTTATGCTTGAGCAGCACTTCTTCTGTGGCAAATATGAAAAATCACCCTTGGGAAGAAAATGTTTGTCCCTTATGCCTAGGTTTGAATCCCACACTTTAAAATAAACGTTACCAGTGTATAAAGCCAAAAGCAAATGTCTCAGGTCATGACATTTATTCCCCCAGTGCATGTTTGCAAACTTAACTCATCTAACAGTTACCTTCCAGTTTCAATATTTATTTCCAAGCTACAACAGCAAACACCACCTCAAACTAAGGCCAAGTGTCAGATTAATCTTCTGATTTAAAAAATGTATTTCCAAGCTGCTTCACACTGCTGCTCTTTGCTTAACATCATGCAAACATAGTTGGCATCATTGCTCAGGATTGCGCTACCAGTAAACTCGATAAAAGGAACTGATGGAAAATCATTAGTTGCCATTACTATACTTTTGGTGTTAGACATGTCTGGAGTTAGAGGCAAAGGTACCCAGTTTAGGGCACAGACATGGGATGTTCAGGAGTCCAGGATATTTATTGGACTCCTGGTAAAGCACCATAGACAAAGACTTTGGCAGAGGGACTATTCTGGCTCCTAATACAAGTCTGAGCCTTAGAGCAGTTTGGCTCAGGCTTTATCCAGTGTTACTCGCATCCCACACACAGGATAACAGTGTAGGCAAAAAATAGAATCACACACAACACACATAAGTACCAGAAAAAGCAATGGATCCCTTCACTTTTTGGCCTCTGTGTTTGTGCAGAGTTTAGCATTGCACATCAATTTTAAGCGATGGTGAGTGGCTCTACAATGCTGTAGTTGCTTCCTCACAATGTTGCTTGCCAACACACAGTAACGCATGTAGTATAAACAATTAATGTCATTGCATTATCACTGTTTATTTAAAAGTATCAGATACCCCTGGATTTGAAACCAGTATCATCTGGGCTGAAAAATAAATGTGGCAATGTATTTACACCTGCTGCCACACAGTCAGCTAAGCAGCAAGTGTGCTTCATACACTCAGTATTAACTCTCAGAATTTTAGCAGTGAGGCTCACATTTGCACACTGCTTAGCTACGCACAAACAGGGAAAGTAATGGAAATGTGTATTTCATATCTGCAAACATTTTGACAACCGTCATGTAAACACTCCGCTCACTGCTTCCCTATGAAAAGCCATTGTTAGTATGTATTACTGCTGTTTACTGCCCATCTACTCTTCATGCCATGAAACTATATGTGGAAACATAACAAACTGAAGGCTCTATCTAACAATATATCATGTATTTACAATGCAGCCATGTGTTACTTCCCCCATGCACTGCAACTCTGGTCTCTCAGTACTTGTTCACAAAGATATCAACTACACTACATAAATTAATAACAAATGTGCGATATGCAATGCACATCAATCTGTTAACATGCAGAACTAGAATTATCTTCAGAGATGAATATGCCCACACATCTATCAACTGACCCTGGGAGCTATTGACTCATAAGCCTAACCAGCTTTATCTGTAAGACTATGGAAAGAATCATCATGGACCTTATCCAGAAGGACATAGGTGACCTTCAAAACTCTTGACCTGACCCAGTTTGGTTTTGTCAAGGGTAGATCTTGCTTATTAGAAAAAACAACGACCAATCCACTGGAACACAATTTATTATAAAAACCCTGACGTCTCGGCAACAGCCTTCAAGGAGTATGGAAAGTACAAAACCACAAGCACATTTATACCATTACACAACATCAATTACTATAATTATATAATTAACCAATCTTAGTTAATTAGATTCAGTTTAACAACATTTTCCAATTAAAATCTTCATTTAAACCCGATGGATACAAAGTTTTAAATTTTAAAATGTATATTGCTTCCTTATGTTGCAATAATTGTTTAATACTTGCATTATTATATTTGTAATCACATACTTGTTCTAAAATGGTCCCTTTTAAACCACTACTATCACTATTATGAAAATTTTTAAAATGCATTGCCACTGGGCTATCTTCTTTTTCATTATTAATGTCTCTAACATGTTCCAAAAGTCTAACTTTAAATGCTCTTTTTGTTTCACCAATATAAAATTTATCGCAAGGGCATTTCAATGCATATATTACTCCCTCAGAGTTGCAATAAAAAACATGATTAGTTTTAAATGGAGACTCTGAGTTCCCTGTGCTCCCAGATGCACAAGAACCAAACAGATTGTGCCAAACTTTTCGTCGAGAGAAGAATAACTCTTATAAGGGCACCCAGGGACAGAAACACCAGCGAGAGTTTTTTAACAACTCAGCGGGGATAACAATTTGGACAAGGGGGTTATAAACGAGGTAAATGGTGACATCCCTCAGTATAATACACAAAATTATGTCATTAACTTATCTAGATATTTGTTTAATGATGTAGAATTGTCTGTTTTGAATCGTGGACTGAAATTTATTCCTACTGCAATATCTAGACTGCATGATTTGCAGAAGGATGTATATGTGTTTGGTAGGAAATTGTATTTAAAGCATTTTTTTAGTCAGTCATGTAACCATTTAAATCAAAGTACTTCTGATGATAGCATGGATATTTCATCCGACAGTTTCTATTCTTGGGTATCGGAAGATATGGTTAATGCTTATTGTAAATTTAATACTGATAAGGTGCCATCTACTAGTCGTTTTACTCCAAATGTATTAAATAATGACGTCTCTAATTTTGTTAGTATGGTGAATCATTTTGTTGATGTTGCTTTTAATGAGTTTATGTTAGACAAAAGGAACATCCAATATAATATGCACTTTAATGAATGGCAGGCTCTACTAGCTTTAATTGATATGAGAGAAATTATTTTTAAACCAGCCGATAAGGGTAATAAACTAGTGGTTATGGATTCGGCACAATACTTAACGATGTGCATGGACCATCTAAATGATATTACAACTTATGAAAGAGTAGATATTGATACTTATAATGTTTCCATTTCTACATATATAGAACTCATAAACAAGGGTTTAAGATTAGGATATTTCAGTACTTCAGACATCAAAAGCAAATTTCATATAGAGGGTTGTACAATGGCTTATTTTTATTGTTTACCCAAAATACATAAAAGCTTGATAAAGCCACCAGGAAGACCGATTGTTTCTGGTTGTAACTATTTTTTGCATAATCTGGGTATCTTTTTGCATAATTTTCTTTTGCCCTATGTTACTCGTTTACCCTCATACATCACTGATGTTTTTGAATTTTTAAATAAAATCAGCGAGATTGTATGGAATAAGAACATGTATTGGGTAACAGTAGATGTCAAGAGTTTATATACCAACATCAACCATTCTTTTGGCATAGAGGCTGTTAGACATTTTTTGGGTGACTACCCAGCAACTGAATACATTGTTGAGCTGATTTATTTTCATTAACTAATAATTTTTTTGAGTTTAATGAGTGTTTATACCATCAAATAGAGGGTACAGCCATGGGGGCAGCTTTTGCCCCTACTTATGCTAATCTGGCTATGGGTCTTTTTGAATTAGAAGTTATATATAGACATAGTTTTTTTCATACATATGTTGTTAAATATTTTAGATATGTGGATGATTTAATTTTTTTAGTAGAGGGAGGTAAACATCTTGTAAGGTAATTTATTCTAGATCTGAACCATAACAGATTTTCTTTAAAATTTGATGGTTTAAAGATGGGCACTACAATCCCTTTTTTGGATGTGGTGCTTGACATCTCAAATGGCAAGAATCTGGTGACGTCAGTCAATAGAAAATTTGATGGGGGTACTCAATATGTCCATGGTACTAGTGGTCATCCTCCACATACTATTCAAGCTCTGCCTTATGGAGAGATGTTAAGAATATCAAAGTTATGTAATAATAGGTATACATTTAGTAATGAATTATATTTATTGTTGCAATCATTTTATAAAAGAGGCTATAGTAATGAAATATTGGATGATAGCTATAAGCGTTTTTTTGGATACAACAAAATGGGCATTGGCCCATCTAGTTTATGGTACAAAAATGACACACGTCGAGCTGGTGTTCTGCATAAGAATAGTAAAACACTATATTTTGTGACCACTTTTGGTTGTTTTACCAAAGAATTTACCAAAATAGTTACTCAATTTTGGAACTATTTGTGCTCATTAGGCAGTACTAAAACATGGTTGAATTTTGAACTTAAATTCTCCTATAGAAGGGGGAAAAATATAAAAGATTTTCCAGTGAAAAGTAGATTTAGTATGCCTATAGACACTATACATTATAACATCAAAAATAAGGGCACGTATCTTTGTGGTAAATGTAAGGCTTGTAATTTTATTGTCTCCAGTTTTTCTAGCATTAATAATGTTTTGTTTAAAACTAATAATGTTTTTTATTGCAACTCTGAGGGAGTAATATATGCATTGAAATGCCCTTGCGATAAATTTTATATTGGTGAAACAAAAAGAGCATTTAAAGTCAGACTTTTGGAACATGTTAGAGACATTAATAATGAAAAAGAAGATAGCCCAGTGGCAATGCATTTTAAAAATTTTCATAATAGTGATAGTAGTGGTTTAAAAGGGACCATTTTAGAACAAGTATGTGATTACAAATATAATAATGCAAGTATTAAACAATTATTGCAACATAAGGAAGCAATATACA
The DNA here is from genome assembly GCF_019279795.1 of Protopterus annectens. NCBI lineage: Eukaryota > Metazoa > Chordata > Ceratodontiformes > Protopteridae > Protopterus > Protopterus annectens. Next base: position 376,428,342 of record NC_056749.1, read on the forward strand.
TTTAAAAATTTAAAACTTTATATCCATCGGGTTTAAATGAAGATTTTAATTGGAAAATGTTGTTAAATTGAATCTAATTAACTAAGATTGGTTAATTATATAATTATAGTAATTGATGTTGTGTAATGGTATAAATGTGCTTGTGGTTTTGTACTTTCCATACTCCTTGAAGGCTGTTGCCGAGACGTCAGGGTTTTTATAATAAATTGTGTTCCAGTGGATTGGTCGTTGTTTTTTCTGGATTACTGTTCCTGGTTGTTTTATCTAGATCTTGCTTATTAAACTTATTGGACTTCTTTGAGAATGTCACCAAAGCCCTAGATGAGGGGAACAGTACATACCACCTATCTTGATTTAGCCATGGCCTTTGACACAATCCTCCATTCATGTATCATACAAAAATTCTCCCATTTGTGGACTGACCCATACATTAATAGATGGGTAGCCAACTAGCTCGCTGACAGAATGCACACTGTGAAAGTTGGGGAGTTCACCTCCACCAGTAGACCAGTTACCAGTGGAATACCACAAGGCTCTACTGTTTGGAAAAGTACAGTTTTGTACCTACCATAAATGTAGATGTTCGAGGATCCACATTGCTGCAGTCCTAACTATTGGGTAGTCCGCTGTCCAGTCGGCCCGAATACCAAAGTATATGGCTGACGTCGGTCAGGGCGCATTAGACTGACGTCAGTACGTCAGGGTACTAATGCGCATGACCGACGCCATATCCTCAGTCTTTTCTTGCCCCAGATGTCAGAAGACCCTAAAAAGACAAGGCCCAATATACCTGCACCAAAAATATGTACAATATATACAAAAATATCAGCATATAACCTCACCTACACAACCACCCCTAAACACAGAGGGAAGGAGGGAGGGTAAATTGGACTGCAGCAATGTGGATCCTCGAACATCTACATTTATGGTAGGTACAAAACTGTACTATGTTCTTCGCTCCACATTGCTGCAGTCCTAACTATTGGGTAGAATCCCAAAGCAGAGGTAAGGGAGGCTGGCAAATCATAAAGAAGCAGGAGCTGACAACATGCCTTGCAAAATAGCTGTGGCAAAACCAGCCCTAGACTTAGAGTAGAGAGGAAGGTGATAATGCTTAGAGAAAGTATGCACTGAACTCCAAGTAGCTGCCTCCAAAATATCCTTAGTTGCCACCCCCCTTAGAAATGCTGTTGAAGTGGCAGTAGCCCTAGTGGAATAAGGCCTAATCCCAGCTGGAATCTCCTTGCCATGATGGGAATAACAAAATGCAATGCAAAACCCAATCCACCTAGAAATAGTTTGTTTTGACACAGGCTTGCCCTGCGAACTCAAAGCAAAAGAAACAAACAACTGCTGAGACTGCCTAAAATCCTTAGTCCTGCTTAAATAATAACGCAATTGCCTGTGTACATCTAAAGTGTGCAAAATCTTCTCCCCTTTATTTTGGGGGTCTGCATAAAAAGTAGGCAAATGAATAGTTTGGTTTAAAGCCACACTAGAAACCACCTTAGGCATAAAGGAAGGATTAGTACGTAATGATACCCTATCCTTATGGAAAATCAAAAAGGGCTCTACTGCCATAAGAGCCTGCAACTCAGACACCCTTCTTGCAGAAGTAATAGCCAACAGAAAAGCAGTCTTCCATGACAAGTATTTCAATTCAGCAGTAGCCGCAGGCTCAAAAGGTTGTAGAGTAAGTTTTTCCAACACAAAATTGAGATCCCAAGCAGGAGTAGGAGCTCTACGTGGGGGTCTTATATTCTTTGCCCCTCTAAGAAACTGCTTGAACAAAGGATGCGAAAACAATGGTGGGTCACAATCATAGTGAGCTGAAATTGCTGCAGCATGAATCTTAATGGAAGAGAAGGACAAACCTTTGTCCAATAACTCAGTAAGATATTGAAGAGCCACACTCAAATTAGGCTCAGAAATCTCCAAATTCTTTGCTGTACTCCAAAATAAAATCTCTTCCATTTTTCTGCGTACACTTTCCTTGTACTAGGTCTTCTAGCTTCCATAATCACATTTAAAACTTGTTGAGGAAGTTGAGACCTGCTGTGTTTCAACACAGAATATGCCAGGCTGTCAGATGAAGAGAGTGAAGCTTGACATTGAGCAGATGACCGTCCTTCTGAGATAACAGATGTGGAATCAAAGGTAAAGGCCATGGAGGCTTCCTTACCAGACTCCTTAGTAGTGGGTACCAGTGTTGCGAGGCCAATCTGGAGCTATTAAAATCATCCTTGGCTTGTCTTGTCTGACCTTTAGAGCACCTTTGGAAGAAGAGGCAGAGGTGGAAAGGCATACACATGAAGATTTTTCCAACTGAAAGAAAGAGCATCCACTTTCCAAGCTGTGTGATGAAACCCCTTTGTGCAAAACTTTGGCAGCTGGTGGTTTAGTGGAGAAGCGAACAGATCTATGTCTGGAGTTCCCCATGACACTGTCAATTTCTGAAATACATGAAGATCCAGTTTCCACTCGTGGGGATCCATGATTTGTCTGCTTAACACATCTGCTAAGGAGTTCTGTGCTCCGGCAGAAACCTTGCCTGAAGAGTTAGTTGCAAGCTGAGCGCAGTCTCCCATAAAATCATTGCTTGCCTGCATAGAGGATAAGAATGTGTTCCCCTTGTTTGTTGATGTACCACATGACAGTTGTGTTGTCTGTTAGAATCAACACCTGCCCTGGAAGAAGTAACTCCTTGAAAGCCATTAATGCAAACTGGACTGCTAACATCTCCTTCATGTTGATATGTAGATGCTGTAGTCTGGCAGGCCACTTGTCTTGTATCCACTTTCCATTTAGATGAGCTCCCCAAGCAATGTCCGAGGCATCTGTCGTTAAAATCTGACTCGCCTCTGGCCGGGTCACAGAGAGTCCCTTGTTTAGGTGACATTCCTGAGCCCACCACAAAAATTCTTTTTGAAGGCAAGGTATTATTTGAATGACAGTGTCCAAATCCTGGCAGTGCTGTGTCCATACATTTTTGAGATACCATTGCAGCTTCCTCATATGCAGTTTGGCATTGGGAAGCACCAGAAGACAAGATGCCATGAACCCTAATGCTTGAAGGACTGTCCTTGCAGTCAGCACGGACTGATGAGATAGTTGATGGAAGTAAAGGGATAGAATCTTTTGTTTGTCCGGGGTTAAAAAGGCCATCTGGGCTGCTGTATTCAGTCTCACACCCAGAAAGCACATGTCTTGAGAGGGTACTAGACTGGACTTTATTTCGTTCACAGAATACCCTAGGCATCTTAGCACTGCTATAACATATTCCAGATGCTGTAGAAGGTCTTCCTTTTCTTGAGCCAGAATCAGGCAGTCGTCCAAGTAAGGATAGATTTTAATTCCTTTTAGCCTGAAGTAAGCTATCACTGGAGCCAGAACCTTTGTGAATACTCTGGGCAGTAGATAAGCCAAAGGGCAATGCAGAGAACTGATAATGAGAATTTCCAGCTCGAAAACGCAGATACTTCCTGCAACTTAGTCTTATAGGCACATGAAGGTAAGCTTCCTTGAGATCTAAAGTTACCATCCAGTGATCCTTGCCCAGCAGAGGTAAAAGCTGTTGTAACGTCAACATCTTGAACTTGGGAATGTCCAGATAAGTGTTGAGGATAGATAAATCCAAAATTGGTCTCCACGTGTTCCCCTTCTTTGGTACTAGGAACAGGCGAGAATAAAATCCTAGGCCCCTTTCTGATACGGGACTGGCTGAATGGCCCCTATTTGGAGTGACAGAGAAATTTGCTTGTGAGCCTCTTTGCTTTGTGGAGGAGGAACGTCTGGCATGCCTTTGAAAGGGGCAATGTATGGAAATAAAACCTGTAACCGTGGTGAATGATATCCAACACCCATTTGTCTTGAGTAATTAAATCCCAATTTTCTTTGAAAAGAGACAGTCTTCCTCCCAAAGGAGCTGCCAGACGAGAATCTACTGGCAGCTGAAAAGGCAGGTCATTGGGTCTGTTTACGAAAGGACTGACCCCTGCCCTCACCAGAAGTCTGAGCAGGTGAACTCCTGTTCTAGGCCTAAAGAACCTTGAGCTCTGCCCCTACCACGTCTAGACCTACCCCTAGACTGGGAATCATAAGCAGGATATGTCCATCCCTTAGTAGGCCAATTTCTACTAAACTTCGGTGGCTGCACCTGCAAAAATCTTTAACAGTTTGCATAGACTTAGCTTTGTCCTCCATTTTCTTTAAAACTGCTTCCACAGGCGAACCAAACAACACATCAGACTGTAAAGGAGCATCCAAAATCCGTGTCTTAACATGCTCAGCTAAATTCTGATCCCTCAACCAGGCATGCCTGCGAAGAACAGAACTAGTGGCAGCCACCCTCGAGGAGGCCTGTACAGCATCAAAACCACATTGCAAAGAATGCTTACCCACTTGTTCAGACACATGAACTAAATCCAGCAACTCTTTACACTCAATACCTTCCGCAAAGCATCCACCTTAGATTTCAATTGTGAAAGGAGATAATTTTGATATTTTAGCATGTGAAACTGACAATTCAACGCCCTCATGGCTAAAGTGGAAGAAGTATACACTTTCTTTCCCCATCTATCCAAAGCCCTTGCCTCTTTATCAGTGGGAACAGGGTTTTTAACCACAGAGGCCTTAACACCTTTAGGTCCCTGAGAAACAGTTTCGGGTCTGCCCTAGGACTCTTAAAAGATACTTATGAGCTTCAGGCACCCTATAGTACCTATCAGGTTTAACAGGAGCAGGAGGCAAAGAATCAGGATTCAGGGAAGCCTCTGCAAAACATCTTCCACCACATTCAACACAGGAGGTATAGCTAAGGGCCTATGTTGGGGTAAAAACAAGAATTCCCTAAGCCTTTTCCTGGAATCAGAGTAATCCTGGCCTTCCCATTTAAAGTGCTCCCTCATGGAATGGAGAGTCTCTGAAAATGAGAAATCCTCAGGAGGAGAAGCTGTAGGAGTGGAATCATCCACATCAGAATCAGAATAAGGAGGATACTCCTGCAAATCTTCCAGAAGACTCAGAAGCCTCTGAACACTGTTCAAAACTCTCAAACTCAGGTTCCACCCTAGGCCTCTTATCAGGAGGGGGCATAGAACCTCTAATCATAGTAATCAAATCTTCTGCCATTTTAAGCATATGTTTCTTAGGCACAGAACCTGAAATGCTAGGAGAAGCCGCCACTGAAGCTAAACTTGGCCTACCTCTCAAAGAAGTTTTGGAAACAGAAGGAGAGGCTCTAACTACCTTGGGAAGAGAGGGAAGAACAGTTACCTGAGAAGCCCCCTCAGCCTGGCCTACCTCCTGAGAAGGCACATCTTGTAACAGTAAAGTCTCTGCCTGAGACTCCAAAGAAACTCCTGGCAAAACCTCTGGCTCCACTGAGCCTTCTAAAGAACCGACGTCCGGGACTGCGGTTCATCAACCCTAGGCTTCGCTGTTTTGTCCTTGCGCTTTTGGAAGCGGCCGGAGCATCCGACGGCATTTTATAATTGCAACGCTTCCCAAACACTAACCTGGCACAGTCTAACCTTCTCTTAATAGTGCGTTTGTTAAACCTAGCACAAGAGCGGCATCCAACAACGTCGTGCTCAGGCCCTAAACAAGGTATACACAAGGTATGGTAATCCCTATGAGGTATCTGTTTCCCACAAGAAATACAGTTATTCACTTTTTCTGACATCCGGTTAAATACTGAGGCAAGAAAAACCAAAATGTTCTAACGGGTACTTAGCCAACTTTGATTCGGTCTGAAACTCCGACTTCAGAAAATTTCAGAACGCCAACCTGCACTCGCAAAACTGCTTCTGCATCGGACCATGCGGCAAAAAAGACTGAGGATATGACGTCGGTCATGCGCATTAGTACCCTGACGTACTGACGTCAGTCTAATGCGCCCTGACCGACGTCAGCCATATACTTTGGTATTCGGGCCGACTGGACAGCGGACTACCCAATAGTTAGGACTGCAGCAATGTGGAACGAAGAACATCTATTTCTCTGAAGTCCAGGTGAAGGTAGATGGCCTGTGGCTTACCAAGTTTGAAGATGACTGTAAACTGGGCAAAATCATATAGAGTTCCCCAACGTTGTCCACATATTACAGCAGGGACTGACACAGACAAATGATTGGTGCCAAATGCAAAGACTGAAACTTAAAGAAAAAAAATGCCTCATTGCCCCCTTTGGCAAAGGAGTAGCCCCTGCTAATTATGATATAGATAGCACCCCTCTAAGCTCAAGTGGTGTAAGATTTGGGAACACAGGTTGATAGCAATCTAAACTTTGATCATCATGTGTCCGTCATTGTAAGAAACACATTCTTCATTGTGCACATCATAAATAAGGGCATAGCATCCAAGACTAGGGAGATCATAGCTCTGCTGTACTCTACCCTTTTCAGACCACTAATTGAGTACAATGCTCCTTTCTGTATGTAGCTCACCAGACACCTGCAGCAACTAGAGAGAATACAGAGGTTTCTGACCAAGAAAATCCAGGGCCTCCAAAACATGACATAAATGGAAAAACTGAAAGCCCTGTCACTGTACTCAGTATCATACAGGCTGCTGAGAGGCGACCTAGGCCTGGCCTACAGAGCAGTCATGGACCCTGTCCTAATGGAAATGCTGGACATCCACAGATTAAAAGGGACAAGAATAATTTGCTCCAGGGATCTCAACCTAGCCTGTGACATAAACAGAACATGCTGGAGAGTCAGATACATCTCCCAGTGATTGCTGTTCCTCTGAAATAGGCTCCCACTCCATGTGAAGCAGATCTCCTCAATAACATTATTGAAGTGCAACCTTGACAACTGGATGCGTGACCATAAATTCATCCCAGGTGGCACCTATGTCCCTCATTGAAAAGAGCAGCCAGTGCTGATCAAAAAATTGCTCTGCTAACAACAACCATTTCACTATGGTCAATGAGGGTACTTGGGTTTTAAAGAGCTAGGCTTGTAAAGGCCCTAGAGCCATTAGCCTAGTAAACTTCTATGAACCTATGAATCTATGAACCTATGCAGGCCTCCTGATATCTTCTCTCCAACATCCACTGTTGATGTCATCCACTATAAGTTGTTCTGCAGTCTTGTAAAAGTTAGACTTGTGCTGTGACTCTTGAGTAATGTACTGAGCTCTGTAGTCTGTGCATTTAGATAGATAAGGGGTTCTGCTCACACTGCAGTCAGGTGGTGTGTGTGTGTGTGTGTGTGTGTGTGTGTGTGTGTGTGTGTGTGTGTGTGTGTGTGTGTGTGTGTGTGTGTGTGTGTGTGTGTGTGTGTGTGTGTGTGTGCACCTGCTTGATATTAGAGAGAAACCTTTACTACAGCATTTGGGGGCACTGTTATTACCATGTTCTCACCAAACACTGCTGATGTCATCACTTACAAAGTTTTATCTGAGGCACTCCAAATCAAACTAGAGCTGTTGCACTTGCCTTAAATGCAGAGTTCTGTAGTCTGTGTACTTAGGTAGGGGTTCTGCTCTCACTGCAGTCAACTGGTGTGTGTGCGTGTGTTTGTGCACTTGCATAACATTAGAGATAGCCTTTTACACTAGCATATGGGACACTGTTATTACAATTTTCTCCTTACCAGACATTGTTGATTTCATTAGCAATATCTGATTTGTGGACGCATTCCTTTTTTTGGATGATGTAGATATTTGTGCAGTCACAGAAACCTGGTTCAAGGCCACAGAGAGTATCCCAGCCTTGCAAGGCTACAATGCCTTCCACTCCTTCAGACTGCAAAATGAAAGTGTGAAAACCAAAGGTGGTGGATTATCTGTCTACATTAAGGATAAATACTCCTCCACACTGGTTAGACAAGAAAACTCTATGGAGATACTCCAAGTTCAGATTACCATGGGTAAAACCCCATTTCAAGTCATTGCTAGCTACAGGTCCCCCTCCATGAACCAAGATGCTCATGTGGCTTATTTGGCTTTATTTGAGTCATTCAAAATACAGCCTAACACTCTTGTCATGGGGGATTTTAACTATCCTGCCATGAACTGGGAAACCTATATGAGCCCCAACTTACTTACTTGCACAAAGGTTCCTTGACTTTGTTAACTCAAATGCCCTGGAACAACTTGCACAAAATCCTATAAGGGGCTCAAATATACCTGACCTGGTTCTCACCGACATGACAGACTGTTCCGCTACCGTACCTGTAGGACCCTCATTAGTAAAATCTGATCATAGGTCAGTCACTTTTGAAGTAGCAATAACTACAGAACCTATCAGAGGTTAAGTCATTAAAAAACTTCACCAAAACCAACTATACCCTCCTAGGGGTTGGCATAAATTATTTCCAAGTCCCAGTCCCCACAGATGGCCTCAACAACTATACTAAAGTATACTCTGATGCCCTGTACCAACACCTATAGAAATTTGTAGACTCGGCTGCACTGGATAGGACCAAAGGAAAAATCTCAAGAAAAAACAAGCGACCCTGGTGGACATGTTGCATAAATAAACTATACAACAAGCATAAGAAGCTGTTGCCTAAGAATACCAAAGGGAGGTCCCAGCACTAGAAAAGTACCCCCTAAGCCTAAATAAACCCTTAAGACAACTTATAAAATCCTCTAAGGGCAACTTTGAGAAAAAATTAGCAAATACAGCTAAGGATAAACATAAGGCTTTCTTCAGCTACATCCGTTGCCTAAAAGGTAGTATCCAGACATGTGCTGAACTAGTGATAATGATAACACACACACTGATCCTGCAGAAATTGCTAACCTATTAGTGGACAAGTTTAGCAAATATTTCTCCCATTTATCACCTCCAAACATATCACAAGCCATATCTTCAACAGCTCCCCCACCCTATATATTTAAATAACAGGTCATCACAGCTCTGTCTAAAGCAAAAAAAAACGCAGCCTGTATGGGTCCTGATTACAACCCAGGCTGCATTCTATAAAACTAAATCAAGAATTAGCAACCCCCTTAGGCACCTTATTTAACCACAGCCTGAATACAGGATTTGCCACAGGTGAATGGAAAACCGCAACCGTTATCCTCCTCCACAATGGTGGCTTAGCAACAGATCCAGGTAGTTATAGACCCATAAGTCTGACTGGTCTTATCTGCAAGGCCATGGAACATATCATTATGGAACTCATAAATAAAGATATAGGTGACCTCCAAACTCTTGATCCAACTGAGTTCAGCTTTGTAAAGGGTCGATCCTGCCACTTAACCATAGTAGAATTCTTCAAAACTGTGACCAGGGCCATAGATGAGGGCAAATCTGTGCACACAGCATATCTGGACTTGGCAAAGGCCTTTGACACAACACCCATTCAGGCATCATTGACAAACTAACCCACCTAAATGTCATTCCCTTTGTTGTTAGAATCAAAACCACAAATACCCAGGGAATGTCCAAGCCAGCACTGGTATTCACAAACTTTAATCCAACCACGTAAAACACAGTACACTCAAAAATGCATACACTGTATTAAATAGCATTTTTGTCAAGGTTCCATATACTTTATCAAATGCAGAACTGGAAAAAATAAAACCTTTATATATTATCCTCTATTTCCTGTTACTAATTGACAAGCAGATCTTAAAAAGACAGTGATTAAAAATTGTAAAATGTACATATGTACTTAACATAGAACACACTAGCTTAAAACAAAGGAAAGGAAACGTGCTTACTAAAATGAATCATATTAGAATAAATTAAACACATTTCACTACCAAGAACAATATATATTTTTAAAAAGAATTAAAAAACTCAGATAAAAATGTGCAATCAAAATTAAGCTGATGAAACTGAGTTGAAAAAAATGAAGCAAACATAAAGCTTTATATGTATTTAGCTCCCTCTTGTGGCTAATCTAAAATTATTTTCACTAAAAGCTGTAAGAACATGTATATATAAAAAAGTGCTGGCTTGGACTTTCCCCGGGTACTTGTGGTTTTGATTCTTAGTTCTTTTTGGTATCTGGTATAACCTTCATTTTTGGATTATCCCTTTGTTGTTAGGTGGGCCACAAATTGGTTCACTAACTGTACACATGCTATCAAAGTGGGTGACTCCACCTCAACCAACAGACCTGTCACCAGTGGGGTTCCACAAGAGTCAGTACTAGACCTCTTTTGTTTAGTATTTACTTCTCAGAAGTACAGGCCAAAACAAAAGGGCTGTGACTGACTAAGTTTGGTGATGACTGCAAACTTGTCATAATCGTTGACTCCCCAAATTATGTCAGTGTACTCCAAAAGGAGCTTACACAGAACAACGAATGGTGCTAAAGCCATGCACTCAAGCTAAATGCAAAAAAATGCATCATCATCCCCTTCTGTAAATGCAATGTCCCTACTAACTATCAAATAAACAAAAATACCTTAAATATGAATGCTGTAGTGAGGGATTTAGGCACACAAGTAGACTGTCATCTAAATTTGACCACTATGTGTCCACTGTAGTAAGAAAGGCATTCCACATTGCACATTTGATTAGCAAAGGCATTGCCTCAAGAGCAAAAGAGGTTATAACTCCACTATACTCATCCTATACTCATACCTTATCAGGCCCTTAATTGAGTATAATGTCCCCTTTGGTCATACCAGGCACCTGCAGAAACTGGGGAGACCCCAGAGATTTTTAACTAAGAAGATCCAGGGTCTTCAACAGACACCTTACACAGACAGACTGAAGTCTTTGTCACTGTATTCAGTAACATATAGGCTGCTTAGGGGAAACTTGTGCCTGGCTTACAGAGCAAACTTTGACCCCAACCTGATGAAGTTTCTGCACATCCGTGAGTCAAATGGGACTAAAACTACCCACTCCAGTGACCTAAATCTAGTCTGTGATTTAAATAGAATATGCCGGAGAGACAAATTCATCTTACAGAGGTTTCCACTTCTCTAGAATAGGCTACCAATTCATGTTAAGTAGAGCACTTTTATGACTGTTCAAAAGGAGCCTAGATGAATGGATGGGAAACTGCAAATTCTTGCTAGGAATAGCTCCCACATCCCTCTTGGACATGGGCAGTCATTACTAATAATAATCTTAGGCTTTGACTAGACTTTTTCTCTTGAAATATAATGAGTGTAGTAGGTTAGGCTTAAAATGACCCTTGAGTCAATAGCCTAGTAACCTCATATGAACCTATGAACCTATGTGCTCTATTCCCACCAGGCCAGGTTCAGAGACTGGCCCAGACACCAGGCAGAATTCACCTCATCCTATACGATACAGATTACAGTGATACAGCTTTCAGTCTCTCCACATACATCACAACATTGTTTGTAGGCCCTGTGTTTTCTTGTTGAGAAACCCCTGTGTCTCTTCAGCTGCTGCATGTATCTGTTGAAGTACATGCAAAAGGGAGCATTATACTCTATTAGTGTTCTGATGAAGTTTGAGTACAGTGCTGTTATATAATCCTCAGATCTCAATACAAGTGACTTATGATGTGCACAACATAGGCTTTCAATACCAGGGTGGGCACTTGGTGGTCGAAGTTCAGATTGCTGTCTATGTGTGTTCCCAGGTCGAGCATCACTGGGTTTCAGCACAGCAGGAGTGTTGCCAATGCTGTAATTAGTAGGAAATTCCACTTTGCAGAAGGACAAAATAAAGACACATTTTTGCATTTATTTGTAAACTGTGTGTCTTTGTTACCAATCATTTGTCTGTGTTATCCCTTCCTTGCAGTATGTTATCATTGGTGGACGCAATGATTGCACCCAATATGCAAGAATCAGCAAACGCGGTAAGCCAAAGGCCATATAGTTTAGGCTGAACTGTCGAGACATAGATTCTAAAAGTAAAGGGGCAAGCACAAATCCCTGGGTACGCCAGTGCTGACAGCTGTACTTGTACAGACTGATTCATCAACTTTCACAGTATGTGTTCTGTTGGTAAGCAAATTGGTTACCCATCTAGTTATGTAAGGGTTAATCCCCCAGCTGGGAGAGTTTCTGAATGACACCTTAGTGGGGTATTCTGTCTAAACCCTAAGCAAGATCAAGATAGGCAGTATGCACTGTCTAACCTTCATCCAGGCCTATCACACATAATCAATGGACTATGACAATTTCACAGGTCACCTATAGCATGATTCAGCACATACACCTTCCTGACATGGTTGAATACACATTTCAATACACCCTGCACATGAACTATATTACTGTAGAAGTGTGTACATCAACATGCATCCATCTGAGTTGGGGGGACAGCACCCAATGCATACATGTATATACACAGCCTGACACTCCTCATCTGTGAGGTAGGCCAACATGTTATAATAGACCTTTTCTAAATGGATACTAGTAATATCCCAGCTGTGTGCAATAGACCTCTCTGAGTTGTTAGTGGTACATCATGCCTGTTACATCTGTTAGATTGAGTATGTGAAGGACATCCACATCACAGGCCATAATACATCCATAGTTCACAGCCTTCATTACACCAATAAATTAGTACAATGCATCCTTCTTCACGTACCACCCTACACATCTTCCAGTGATGTGTAACTGAAGAGTACCACCTCTGCCACAGTGAGCTGTCACACCATATTGGCCATATCTAGGTATTATTTTTATTGTATAAACATTACTGTCTGATGGTACAGAACCCTCATCAAGTTGTTACACCAAATACATGTGTGATACCTGTTCTGGTGATGCACACAGTACATACATAGCTATTTGACAACATTGATGACATGAGTAACATTCCTGACAGTGTGGATTGTGCTATATATATATATATATATATATATATATATATATATATATATATATATATATCCCATGCACAACAGTCAATTAGCCTGTATTGATCATAATGTCACATACAGGTATAGCAAGGTCCCTCCTAATACATCCAGCAGATGTTACAGTGTCAGGACAGTGTGTGTATGATTACCCTCATAGAGTGCAGACATGTCATAATAGTTTCACAAGTATATTTGTGCAGAACCATCTCTGATCACTCAAAATCACATATGTTATGTCAGAGACATGGGATTATTGGCGGTATTATTCTGATATTGTCCATGATTGTGCATGCTTCTTTTACTGGTGTCCATGAGCCTTTACCTGTGTCCCACTTGCTGGAGACCTCTGCTGAGATTACACTCATATTCAGGCAAATCAGTTTGCACAGCTTCACAATATGCACCCTACCCCAATTGTATATAACATCCCTGATAGATGTCCTCTGCATTGTTCACATAAGGATGCTTATCTCACAAAGGCATCTTTCCCATTGTTATGTCATCTTGTGTGACAGTCACATAATACACATTTTCACAGTACAATCCATACTGTACCATATTGATATGTGATTGGTGTTGCTGCTTCAACTGCCTTCCATTGACATGCCCTCATCTGCCATATATTGGGTTGTTTCATCTGTCCTTTTTCCCTGTGTTCATTCCTACAACTTGTCTGTGTATTCCTATTCAATATACACACGTCCCCTGATTGTTTATTTTACATGGCAGTCCATGTAGCTTTACAAGTCATTTATACAACTTTTGTACTGAATGCCAGGAATGGGATTTGATGATACTCTGCACTGTATACACTGTCCCATACTGTGTTTGGACCATATACATAACTAATGTATATGTTAAACCCTGGTAATCATCATGGCATTCTGAGCAATCCAGCTAACCTTCTGTGCTCTGAGGTAAACAATTTGATATCTGTGTTGCTTTACTTGGCTTCCTTGCCAGCCACAAAACTGGGCTGATTTACATTTAAACATGGTGCGTGGCATGAATATGTAATTATCGCAGCCGCTCACTGTGCATTACCACGCACACATGTAAATTCTGTGCAGGCTTCACACAAAGCCTACACGGAGTTTACTGAATTCCCAGGGGTAATGTCTGTACTTTGCCACTTTTTTTTTATTCAGCTAGTACTGCATCTGTCAGCTATATTTAAGCTTTGTAAAATATATAACAAAAGTGTACTGTGAAATGGCATTTATAAGATGTCCTAGCAGTGACAGAAGAATTATATTTGTATTTTGTTCTTTCATGTAATATATAGAAGAAAAATATGGTAGAAAGCTATAATCTTACCCTGCAGGATTTGTGTTATAAAATGCAGCTTCACAGGAAAGAACTGTTTGCCTGTAATTACAGGGAGGTAGTAAAACTGAGTAAGGAATTCTAAGACTATATGAAATACAACTACAAGATTCCAAAAAATTTCTGAGCCCAGAATCGTGAAAGGAAGCATTTATTAGAATTATACAATTAGTACAAGAATAGGAAAGTCTTTGCTTACCTCTAAATGTGAAAAAAACATATTTAGTTTATACCAATGGTCTGTGGGAATGAACCGATAAGTCAAACAGTGTAAAGTCAGTAAGACTTGCTGGAAGACACAGAAATGACTATATATATATATATATATATATATATATATATATATATATATATATATATATATATATATATATATGTCACTGTCTGCAGTCTGTCTTAGATAATATTTTAGTACTCAGCATAGCTCTGAGTTTGGTATTTTATATTTTAAAGTCAGAAAGATTTATTTAGCAGTAGGTTAAATTTGTTCTTAAAGGATCCTATCTATTTAACCAAATACTGTTTATATATTTACTGTGAAATTATCTTGACCACTGTATATTTCATTTGTGTCAACATTGTCTTAACTCTGTAATGTCTAAATAAAGTTTAAGTTTATTCACTTTTAAGATCCTGTGACTAGTATTTATTCTTATATTTATGAACTATTTATTGCTTGAGAAGAGAGTATTATTTAGCACTGAAGATTATAAAGCTGTGGTATTCACCTCTAATTGGATAGCTTGTTCTACCCACTACAGTTATGTTTACTGATTTATTTGGCTATGAATCATGAGTGGCATGGGTAAGTGAAATGTTAAGTTCCTACTCATATGCCAGGATGAAAGCAATGGGGAATTGGAGAATTCTGCTAGTCTTCTCTGAAAAATTGTGTGTGTGTGTGTGTGTGTGTGTGTGTGTGTGTGTGTGTGTGTGTGTGTGTGTGTGTGTGTGTGTGTGTGTGTGTGTGTGTGTGTGTGAGTTTGAAAATAATAATGTCTTTGCAAGGCAGTTACCATGGGAGAAGAAGCAATGGAAGATGTAACGCCCCTGCTCTGGGTCAGTAAACAAGGAGCCTGAATCCTCAATAATGACACTGGAGAGGGACGTTCACTTGGAATACAAATGGCTGCACTCAGTGTTTCCAGATGCAGACCTCCCTGCATCAAGCACAGTTTCCTTTAACATCACACAGGGAATAGATTCAGCCTGGGATCTGGATTTCTCTATCTGTCTTCCTCCAGGTCTCCAATAAGACTCCCTGACTGGCACAGCTTCAGAATTAAGTCCTCAGCCGAGTGCCCAAGCCAAGTCCTCCAGCACTCTCTCTGTGAAACCATTACAATGGTACCCAATTAAACTGAGTGAAATCAATATTAATACAAATGGTAGTTTGAAGAGCAGCAAGGCTTTCAGGAATGGCCAGAGTTATCAGCAAATAGATATATGCAAAGAGTCGATATTTGAACATCAAAAGATTAATGGTTCAAATCACTAAAGGTCGACCTTTAATGACTGAACCATTAAAATTTTGAATGTTCATAGAAAATAAATTAAATAAAAAGAAAATCTAAAGGGTGTAGGCTGCACCCCCCCACACCCTCCGCTACTTAAATATACCAACTCCGAGACCGCACTACATTTAAGTAAATGGAAATCTCCCCTTACGGAGATTTCCATTTACCCGTTCAACGTTCTGCACTTTCGCTATTCTCGTGTCGACAATGTCGGATTCGGCATTGTCGGTTTTCAAGAATATAATAGGTAACCATATGCAAATACTCTCATAGCTTAAATATTCCCTGAAAAGAACTGGCCACAATGAAAAAAAATTCTTAAAATTTACGTATAATTTAGGAAGTGACTCAGTAGATTATTTGGATGTCATGATCTATAAAGATTATAATAATGAGAAATTTAAATTTAGGGCATACAGAAAAAGCATGTTTTCCAACTCCCAGTTATATTTCACAAGTGCTCATCCCTACAAACAAAAGAGAAATATAATAAAGGGACACTTTATTAGAATATCCAGAATGACTTCAGACAATGATGAGTTTCTGGAAGAAAGTATTAAACTAAAAAATATGTTTGTGGAGAGAAAATATCCAGTTAGTATGATAGAAGAAGTCATTAAAGAGGCTAAGGCAGGGAGACTCGATAGATTTATTTTAGGTCAGGGGTTAAATAAGAAAGCAAATCTAGTGGAAAAACATAAGAAATATGAAGAAACCCATTTTACTGGAGCATTTATCTTGAATTATAATGGTGAATCCTCATTAATTAAGAATATCATAACAAAAAATTGGAATATGCAGAATTTTCGGACTTGAATATAATTTTTAAAAAGCCATTAATCTTTACCTATAAAAGAGCTTGAAATATCAAAAGCATCTTAGAAAGAAATCTCCCGGTTATCAATATGTCCTGTAGGAGAAAAGTGACCTTTAAATGTGGCAAATGTGCACAATGTCCCCACAATAAAAATACAGATAAGATTTATTTGGAAAGCAGGGACAAAATTATTAATAGCAAGCAATTTTCTAACTGTGGGAGTAAAGGAATTATTTATTTAGCAGATTGTTTTAGAGTGATTTTTATAACTGGACTATTAAAGAAACCTATTTTTGTTGGTACATGTCCTGCAGTTCTCTTTGTGCCTAATATCTTTGGGTTTATGGTTGGAGCATTTTTGCTCTCATAGGCACTGAGTTCCTTTGATTTTTTTGTGTCAGGTACCTAAGGCTCTTACAACAGTGCCCAATTATACTGAGTGGAATCAATATTAATACAAATGGTAGTTTGACCAGCAGCAAGGCTTTCAGGAGTGGCCAGAGGAATCACCAAATAGATATATGTAAATACTCTCAAAGCTTAAGTATTCTCTAAAAAGAACCGGCCACAATGAAAAGTTTAAATATATTTAATAATAAATAAAAGAACAATAAAATGCTAAATATCTATTTACATTAAACACCAGAGTTTCAGTCACAGGAAATATTAAAAAAATAACACTGATGGAAAGTTTCACACAATTATAGAAAAACAATACTTCTAATCTCACAATATTTCCTGATTAATCCAAAAGAATTGCTGTTCCCTAGCTAACTTACTACACAAGGCAAGATGATGTGGGTGAGGGTCTTTCTAGTCAGGTTTCCAAGAACAGAAGACTGAGAGACTTTTCAATATAATATTGAAATATTATTTCAGAGTTGATTACACAATGACATCACATCTGGTCATCTGACTTCTGGTTCACATGCTATCACCAACACTAGATGCTGACAGGATTTTAGCACTTATGTGCTACAATACACACAGAGATTTGCTTATATCTTCTGGAAGTCATAAAACCATAAAACCATTCCAATCTTCCTACAGGAACTACAACCTATTCCCTAGCATAGACATTGCATCTCTGGCTCCATTCAAAAAAGTGGGATAACATCTTTATGGCTTAACCTATAAAGTAATCAGGTGGATTAAGATTATCCTCTTCACTTCCAGTATATGCTGTTGCAACCTATACATTTAATTCAGTTACAATAATACATGCACATTTCTTTTCCTTTGAGCAGGGCACACTGTTGATACATTTTAACACAAGCAAACCTCACAAATACATTTTCAGCACAGGCACCTGTACAAACCAGTTTGATATACAAATGCCATATAATTATTTACAAAATTCCAGCTAGCTGTGCTGGTATATGTTACAAATCCACTGCCCTATTACACCTGGCATGACTGGCACTACCTCCTATCATCACAGAAGACACTTTGGTTCACAGACATAGTGGCAGAAATTGGCCTAGAGTGCTTGGCCAAAGACTCTGTAAATGTTTAGGGTGTAGTCCAAATCTGGGTGTGACTATTAGAAACCAAAGCCCAGGGCAACAGTGCATATCTTCTTTATGCTCTTGGGGTTAGGTCGGATTTGGTACATTGGTTAGAGAACCATACACACACACACACACACACACACACACACACACACACATATACACTTTTTTGAATGTTTGGGCAGGCAAACACAGCTGTCATAGTGACTAGACAGCATCACCTGGTTTGTGGAGGTGCCAATAATTTATAGGTTCATAAGTGCATTATGTAGGAGGGCCAGTTTGAAGAAGATTGGAGACTGTAAAGTGGTGACCAGGGAAAGTGTAGTTAGGCAGCATAGGATGGTGGTTTGTAAGATGATGCTGGTGATCAAAAAGAGGAGGAGAAGTGTGAGGGCAGCACCAAGGATCAAATGGTGGAAATTGAAAAAGGGTAATTGTGAGGTGGAGTTCAGGGAAGAGTTAAGACAGGCACTGGGTGGCAGTGAGGAGTTACCAAATAGCTGGGTAACTACAGCAGAGCTAGTAAAGGATATGGCTAGAAAGGTGTTTGGTATGACATCTGGACAGAGGAAGGATGACAAGGAGACATTATGGTGGAATGAGGAAGTACAGGAGAGTATACAGAGAAAGAGGATGGCAAAAAAGAAGTGGGATTGTCATAGAGATGAAGAAAGTAGACAGGAGTATAAGGAGATGAGTTGCATGGCAAAGAGACAGGTGATGAAGGCTAAGGGTAAGGCATATGAAGAGTTGTATGAAAGGTTGGACACTAAGGAGGGAGAAAAGGACTGGTACCGATTGGCTAGACATTGGGACTAAGCTAAGAAAGATGTGCAGCAGGTAAAGGTGATAAAGGACAATGAGGGAAACATGCTTACAAGCAAGGAGAGTGTGTTGAGCAGATGGAAAGAGTACTTTGAGGAGTTGAATGACGAGAATGAGAGGGAGAGAAGGTTGGATGATGTGGGGATACTGAATCATGAAGTGCAATGGATTAGCAAGGAGGAAGTAAGAATAGCTATGAAGAGGATGAAGAATGGAAAGGCTCTTGGTCCAGATGTCATACCTGTGGAAGCATGGAGGTGTTTAGGTGAAATGGCAGTGGAGTTTTTAACCAAATTGTTTAATGAAATTTTGGAAAGTGAGAGGATGCCTGAGGAATGGGGAAAAAGTGTTTTGGTACCATTTTTTAGGAATAAGGGTGATGTGCAGAGCTGTAGTAACTACAGAGGGATTAAATTGATCAGTCACAGCATGAAGTTATGGGAAAGAGTAGTGGAAGCTTGGTTAAGAAGGGACATGATGATTAGTGATCAGCAGTACAGTTTCATGCTGGGAAAGAGCACTACAGATGCAATGTTTGCTCTCAGAGTGTTGATGGAGAAGTACAGAAAAGGTCAGAAGGAGTTGCATTGTGTTTTTGTAGACTTAGATAAAGCATATGACAGGGTGCCTAGACAGGAGTTGTGGCATTGTATGAGGAATTTGTGAGTGTTAGAGAAGTATGAAAGAGTGGTACAGGATATGTACGAGGGTAGTGTGACAGCGGTGAGGTCTGCGGTGGGAGTGACAGATGCATTTAATGTGGAGATGGGATTACATCAAGGATCAGCTCTGAGCCCTTTCTTATTTGCAATGGTGATGGACAGGTTGAAAGACGAGATCAGACAGGAGTCCCTGTGGACTATGTTTGCAGATGACATTGTGATCTGTAGTGAGAGTAGGGAACAGGTGGAGGAGACCCTGGAGTGATGGAGATATGCTCTAGAGAGAAGAGGAATGAAGGTCAGCAGGACTAAGACAGAATATATGTGTGTGTGAATAAGAGGGAGGATAGAGGAATGGTGAGGATGCAAGGAGTAGAGGTGACAAAGGTGGATGAGTTTAAATACTTGGGATCAATAGTTCAGAGTAATGGTGAGTGTGGAAGAGAGGTGAAGAAGAGAGTACAGGCAGGATGGAGTGGGTGGAGAAGAGTGTCAGGAGTGATTTGAGACAGACGAGTACCAGTAAGAGTGAAAGGGAAGGTCTACAAGAGGATAGTGAGACCAGCTATGTTATATGGGTTGGAGACAGTGGCATTGACAAAAAGGTAGGAGTTAGAGCTGGATGTGGCAGAGTTAAAGATGTTAAGATTTGCACTGGGTGTGATGAGGGTGGACAGGATTAAGAATAAGTATATTAGAGGGTCAGCCCAGGTTGGAAGGTTTGGAGACAAAGCCAGAGAGGCAAGATTACATTGGTTTGGACATGTGCTGAGGAGGGACGCTGAGTATAGTGGGAAAAAGATGCTAAGGATGAAGCTACCAGGTAACACGAAAAGAGGAAGGCCTAAGATAAGGTTTATGGATGTGGTGAAAGAGGACATGCAGGTGGTTTGTGTGACAGAGCAAGATGCAGAAGTCAAGAAGAAATGGAAACAGATGATCTGCTGTAATGACCCCTAATGAGAACAGCTGAAAGAAGATGATGACGATAAGTTCATAGGTAGGTACTAGGCTATCTGCCCTAGTGCCTATACAAACCTAACCAAAAAGGTACCCTGGCTTTCGCCACCCATGAAAATTAGTTTCCTGTGCCCCTGTCGAGCAGAGCCGCAGAGGTGATCCCGGGGTGAATTTCCTATTTCCCATCTAATCATTAAGATTTTTATTGAAGAATGCTAATGAGGAGCTATGTTTGATATAGATAGGTAGTTTGTTCCAGAGTATGGGAAGTCTCTGGGACAGGAATCTATCCCCCCAGCATGTTCTGTTTATTGTGGTGACAAGGTTTAGGTCTCTAGAGTGTGTAGCTCGGAGGGATTGGGATTTCTTTAAGTGGAGCATGTCCAACAGCTCTGGGTTTGACATAGCTTTGTATGTTAGGCAGAGATCACCTCTGAGTAGGCGATGTGAGACAGAGTAAAGCTGGAGTTTTTGAGACAGTCTGCATAGGGCATCAGTTTGAGGCCAGTAATCCTCTTTGTGAGGTATTTCTGTGGCCTTTCCAGTTGTTGTAGATGTCTTGTGAGGTACATACCAAAAGGGGCTTTGTACTCTATAATGGGTCTAATGAGTGACGAGTAGAGGGGAACAATGACCTCTTTTTTCCTGGATGAGAAAACGTTTGTGATGAGGTGTGCCATGTAGAAGGATTTCCTGACTACTGTGGTGATGTGATTATCAAAGGAGAGACTACTGTCCACCTGTGTCCCAAGGTCTCTTTTCACACTTTCAATGTTAAGTAGACTACCACCTATGTGGTAGCCCATGGGTACAGAGTTTTTACCGAATGAGATGACAATGCACTTTTTGGCATTATGCTTGAGGTCATGGCTTTGACACCAGGCATCTGTCTCAGTGAGGCCCTTTTGTAGAATGTCCGCATCGTTAAGAGTTTCAGTTATAGCTCCTAGTTTGCAGTCATCTGCAAAGTTCATTAGCCAAAGACCTTCTGTGTTAGCCTGTACTTCTGAAAAGTAGATTCCAAATAGCAGAGGACCCAGGACTGAACCCTGTGGTACTCCACTTGCCACTGGTCTGAAGTCAAATTTGGAGTCTGCTACGTTGACAGTGTGGGTTCTGTCAGTGAGCCAGTTGGCAACCCATCTTGTGACATAGGGATTTATACCTAGTTTAGTGAGTTTATCTATAATTCCAGAGTGGGGGATGGTGTCAAAAGCCTTGGTGAGATCTAGATAGGCTGTGTGAACCACCTTACCCTCGTCTACGGCTTTGGTGACTGCTTCAAAGAAGTCTATCAGGTTTAGGAGACATGATCTGCCTTTTACAAACCCGAACTGGGTGGGGTCCAGAGTGTGGGGATTACCAATGTCTTTGTTTATAAGTTCCATGATGATACGTTCCATGGCCTTGTAAACCAGGCTAGTTAGGCTAATGGGGCGGTAGTTCCCAGGGTCTGTGGTGGTTCCCCCTTTATGGAGTGGGATAACTGTAACTGTGCACCATTCAGTGGGTACAAAGCCTGAAGTGAGGGGATGTTGTCAGGTCCCATGGATGCTGTGTTCTTGGCTTTGGAGACTGTGTTTTTTACCTGTGCAGTCGTGATTACAGGAACTTTGCATTCTTCCAGTATAGAGATGGGCCCTTTAGGGTGTGAGAGGGGGGTAAAGTTAACACTGAACCTATCTGCCAGGATGTTGTGAATATCAGTTGGTTCTGTATATTTAGTGCTACTGTGCTGTAACTCATAGCAGATCTGAGTGTTGCCATTGAGATTCTTGACATAGCTATAGAATGCTTTGTGGTTGTCTTTAGAATCAGTGGTGATTTTGTTTTTGTAACTAGCTTTGGAGGATTTTATGAGGGATCTCAGCTTCTTACTGAGGCTGACCACAGAGTTCCTCCAGTCATGGTATTTTACTCTTTTTTGCAACAGTTTCTTTCTTCCATTGTAGAGTTTGTTTATGGTAGGGGACCACCAGATTGGCTTCCTTTTTTTGGAGGATAGCATCTTGGTTCTGTTAGGGATAGCATGATCCTTGCACTCGTGTAAGTCTTATAAAGTGCATTTGTGTAGGATTCAGCAGTCATACCTCTATTGTCCATCTGCATGGGTGTCGTGAAGTTTGCCACTTCTGTCTTAAGAAGCGTGAAGTTGGCTTTGGAAAAAAAAATTACGGTGATTTCCCTAATGGGGGGTGGGGGTGGGATGTGGATGCCTAGGGTGATTAGCTTGTGGTCGGATCTGACCAATGAGAGTCTAGTGTGGAACACCGGTTGCCCGTGTTGGTAATGACCAGGTCTAGGATATTGCTGCACCTGGTGGGGGTGTGAATAAGTTGATTCAAGGCATTGGAATTTATGAATTTGAGAAAACATTGAGCAAAAGAGTTGGTACATGAGTAGTTTTCCCAGTTAATGGTGGGGTAGCTGAAATCGTCCATTATTAGAGTGTTGGGTTGTACCCTAATATTTTCCAGTGTATCAAGAAATGAGGCGTGGGAATCCTGGGGCATAGTCGGGGATCTGTGGCAAGTTACAATTTGGATTGTAGTCTTGTCCAGAGTTAGTTGCACTTGGATAATCTTGGATGCATTATGCTGAGCAACTGGCCTGGAGGTGTGGATATCCTTAATGAATATGGAAATGCCTCCACTTTTAGTGTTTCGGTCCAGGTTAGGTGGCTAAAAGATGTAGCATGAATTATAGCCTGGTAATGCAGGGGTGCTCTCTGAAGCCTTGAACCAGGTCTCTGTCACTGCACAGATGTCGATGTTCTCCATTTGAGTGCCTAGAGTGAATGCATTTTGAGATTTAGACTTCTAGCATTGAGTAGTATTACCCTCAGGTTTTGCTAGCTTGTACCTGTTACGGTGGTGAATTTGTCATTTGAACCTTGCCTAAAAAAGGCACTATATGGGGTGGCAAGAGCCTTAGCCAGTATCTGGAATCCCAAGGGCGACAGGTGCAGGTCATCTCTGGCAAATCATCATGTTCTGTCGATCATGTCATCCCAGGCAGACATATACTGGATCCCCTTAAAATAACACCAGAAGCTTAGCCAATTGTTGAAGTTAATCATTTTGTCCTTGCAGGATGCTACTCAGGGCTAGGGTCATACCTGCCTGGGCTACAAAATTGTGAAGCTTCTCAATGTCTCTTTTCATGCAATGCACGGAGGTACATTTCAGGTCATTCACACCAACATGGACAATGACAGAGTCATATTTATACTTGTTGTAGGGTGACCTGAGTGCATGTGTTATGTGGTGGATCCTGGCACCCAACAGGCAGATAACAGTAACTTTCTCCTTGTTTAGCCTGGTGAGTGGAACATCAGTGTGCCTGACTATAGAGACACCTATGACTAGAGTGTTGGGTACATTGTTATGCCTTATGGGCTGTGGTTGAGTGGCAAACTGAGTTTGTGGGCTATGTGTCATGTGGGTCATGTTGGGGGGTGGAGGTTGATTGTGTTTCTGATTTGGAGGTCTCTATTGCTTGAGTAGATTTTTATTGAGAGCTTCCGCAAATGTAGGTGCGTGTTTTGTGTTGCTATGTGTGTGTTTTGGTGGTGTAGCTTTTGAGGGACTATGTGATGAGTGTGGTGTGGTGCAAGTGTTTTTCTCCTCTTGACTGTCTAGTCCAGTCTTGGGTGAAGAGAGTTTTGCTTCCAGTTTGGCTATATAAGTGCATCTCTCACAGGTTGTAGTGCTGGGTGGTAGGGGGAGATGGTTGTCTGTGTACATGAGGTAATTGCTGCATTGTCCCAAGATGCCCAGATTCATCAGGTAGACAGGAGAAAACACCGGGAACTGACCCTTAGACATGCCTGGATAGGTGCTTATTTATTAATTACTAAAAACTGTTTTCCTCTAGGCAAGAGGAAAGTTGAGTGCTGTATTAATTTGTAGCTTATTTAGTGTTTACGAGTTCTGAACAAGTACTGAGCTCAAAGAAACCAATTTGAGTGCTAAAACTAAAAAACTGGCTAGTTCTAATGAAAAATTTGAAGAGGAGACTTTATGGCGCTGGGAATAGTTTAACCCTAGCTAAGCCATAAAGTGTATTTTTTTAATATAACAGTATCAAATGAGCAAACTGATTTAAACAAATTAACCAATAAACCAATAAAAAACTAAAAACTGAGCCCCATTCCAGCAGTCTTCGATCAGACAAGTTCTAACTGCACACTCCTGCCACTAGGGTGCAGGGAAACCTTCTCCAAAAAAGATGGTCTGGATTAGTGCTCAAGTTATACAAACAAAGCTAGATTCAGCAGGTATGAATTTAGTCTATGCCACAGCAAACAAAGCATACCAATTTTAGAAAGAAACAGTTCAAATAAGCAGGCAAAATAAACCTTTAACCAGAAACTCCCAGCTCAGAAGGGCAGAATATATCCTCTCCTTGCACAAGAATGCAGACCACACCTTCTTAATGTAAAATAACTGGCCCAAAGCCCAAGTGCTTAAACCAGAACTAATACACTTTTAGAATAAGACACTAAGCCTTCAATCAGCAACTCCCAACTTAGAAGGATGTAAGCTACCTGTCCTGCCACAACAGTGCAGACCACAAACCTTCTTAATGTAAAACAACTAGTCTGAAGTCCAAGTGCTTCAACCAAAGGCTTAGAATAACAGTTACAATTTAATCAGGCTACTAACAAGCAGTAATAAATGCAGCATAATAAATGCAATAAAGTAGGAAGAAACACAAATACAGTAAAACCAGATGAATAAAGTGCAATTTCTTTATATAACAATAGAAAACGAGCAAACTGATTTAAACAAATTACCCAATTAACCAGTAGAAAAGCTCAAAAATGAGCCCTGTTCTAGCAGTCATCAATCAGACAACTTCTAACTGCACACTCCTGCCACTAGGGTGCAGGAGAACCTTCTCCAAAAAAGATGGCCTGGATTAGTGCTCAAGTTATTCAAACAAAGCTAGATTCAGCATGCCTGAATCTAGTCTATGCTACAGAAAATAAGGCACACCAATTTCAGAAAGAAACAGTTCAAATAAGCAGGCACAATAACCCTTTAACCAGAAATTCCCAGCTCAGAAGGGCAGAATCTAACCTCTCCTCCCACAAGAGTGCAGACCACAAAACTTCTTAATGTAAAATAACTGGCCTGAAGCCCAAGTGCTTAAACCAGAGCTAAAACACTTTTAGAATAACAGACACTGAGCCTTCAATCAGCAATTCCCAACTTATAAGGATGTAAGCTACCTGTCCTGCCACAACAGTGCAGACCACAAACCTTCTTAATGTAAAACAACTGGTCTGAAGCCCAAGTGCTTAAACCAAAAGGCTTAGAATAACAGTTACAATTTATTCAGTCTACTACCAAGCAGTAATAAATGCAGCAAAATAAATACAACTGAGTACTTTTAAGAGGCAAAATCAAAATAAAGTGCAATTTCTTTTTAGTAAAGTGCAAGGAGAGAGGAAGGAAGAGCAGAAGAAAAATTCAAGGTTAAGAACCTAAGTGGGTTGGCCTTCTCATATGTTCTCTCTGTATTAAGTAGAGTGAACACCAGACTGGGATGGGTGTCCCAGATCAAATTTACAGTAAGGGCGGGTAACTACAAGGCCACCAACTATAACAACACTACAAGAATAGGGTGGAAGGGAGGGAAAAAAACAGTTTCAGAACAGATGAGAAACATAAAATGATGTCAGAAAATATATAAAATAATTCAGTCAGGCAAAAAAATAATTCAGTCAGGCAAAATTAAGACAATGCAGAACTCTGAATGGTTAAAATGCCAAGAAATATACTTATCAATCAGCGATATATTTCCAGATTATTTGAGAATTACACTTCAGCCAAAACACCAGAAGTTTTCAACAGTGTATGCAAGAATTTACAAACAGAAACTATTTTTAAATAAGCAAGCCTTGAAGCAATCAGATAACACAAAAGCTGTTAGACCAGTTTTATAAACTCCACCTCAGGAATAGGGGGAAGCAGTTTCAAGACAGATGAGAAACATAAAACAATGCCAGAAAATATATAAAATAATTCAGTCAGGCAAAAAATAATTCAGTCAGGCAAAATTAAGACAATGCAGAACTCTAAAAGTTTAAAACGCCAAGAAATATACTTGATCAGTCAGCAATATATTTCCAGATTGTTAGAGAATCACACTTCAGCCAGAACACCAGGAGTTTCCAACAGTGTATGCAAGAACTTACAAACAGAAACTATTAGCATCTAACAATGCAAAGCCATCATTCAATGATCATCTTTAAGAAATATCTCCCTTCAAAGTTCCAAAAGGAAGCTTTAGGCTGCAAGTGACAGCAGAGGTCTTGTGCTAGTTGAACTGATCACTAGTAACTGTTAGGGTAAGTTAAAGTAGTACAAAAAAATTGAAAAGTTAACAAAGTAAAATGGATTATAACTGAAATCTACCAGTAGATGGCCCCCATGCATTGTGTTAAAGTTGTTTCCTTAGTTTGAGTTAAATTGCTAGAATGGCACCAAAAGTAATGTAAGGAATGCAGCATTTTTCCCTGACTCAAAACATTTAGCTCTGTCTCATGTAATCCCTCCTAAAATTAGTAACTTTTGAAGAGAAAGTGGTGAATTATATTAAGAATGATAAAATAAGCAGACTTATAGTTTTCTTTACTTCAGGAAGCATATATTAAAAGTACAGTTGTGTGAACCAGTTGCGTGGTGCAGTGGTTAGCATTGTCGCCTCACAGCAAGAGGTTCTCCCGTTCAATTCTCGGCTGGAGCGCCTTCTGTGTGGAGTCTGCATGTCCTCCCCATGGTCAATTGATATTAAAGACATGCAGGTAGGTGCATGCATGAATAGGTGTGCATTATTTGAAGGCTGGGCATCGAGTTGGCAACTCGGCACCGTAAAAAATCCACTGCCAATCATTAGCCAACCGGAGTTCCACTGTGGCGACACCTAACCAGGAAAAGCCGAAAGACATTAGTTTTTTAGTTTTGTAAAATCTTACCATAATGGTAGATGTCCTTGCCTTCACTGCTGTAGTATTTTTAATGATATGGGATTCCCTGCCATGGAAGTCTGACATCTGGACAGTCTTCCAAAGACTTCTGAATTTAAAAGGTATGCCGAATGTCACCATATGCTCCCTGCGTAACATAAGGTATAAAGGTAACATTTAGGCTTACCAAAAACAGAACTGATTGCCCCAGAAAGAACACCATTTCAAGGAACCCAAGAGGTAATGTGTACATCAAGGAAGGTAAAGAACTAGGGGGATGGAGGGAGGGAGCGAATACTGCAGCAGTGAAGGCAAGGACATCTACCATTATGGTAAGATTTTACACAACTCTACTATGTCCTTACATTCACTGCTGCAGTATTAACAATATGGAAGAGTGTCGAAGTTCAAGAGGAAACTTGGAGGAGGAAAGGGCAGAATAGTCCCCTAAAAACCATGAAGAACTGAACTAGCAAAATCAGCCATAGCTCTAGAGATACTGTCCAACTTGTAATGCTTGTTAAAGGTAAGGACAGAAGTCCAGGTAGCTGCTTCAAGAACAGAATTAGTATCTAAGCCTTTGAGAAAAGCAACAGAATAAGCCACCGTCTAGTAGAATGAGCCTTAATTGAAAAAGGAAGACTCTTGCCATGAAAACTGTAACAAAAGGAAATAACCTTAGAAATGCAAGAAGAAATAGTTTGGTTAGATACAGCAAGCCCCAAAGATCTAGGATGAAAAGAAACAAATAAGTGATCAGATTTTCTGATAGTCTTGGTCATATCCAAATAAATTCTAAGTTGCCTATGCATGTCCAAATAAATTCTAAGTTGCCTATGCATGTCCAAAGTATGCAGCACCCTCTCACTGTCAGTTTGGGGAGAGAGGAAAAAGTAGGCAGATTAATAGACTGACTGAGTGATAGCTCATTAACCACCTTCAGCATAAAAGAAAGGTTAATGTGCAAGGACACTCTGTCCTCAAGAAAAATCAAGAAAGGAGAAAAAGCCATAAGGACCTGCAACTCAGACACCTATCTGGCAGAAGTAAGTGCTAACAAATGAACAGTCTTCCAAGAGCAATGTTGCAAGGAAGCTGAAGCAGCAGGCTCAAAAGGAGCCTTAGTCAACTTCTCCAAAACAAAATTAAGATCCCAGCGAGGAGGAACAGGCTTCTTGGGAAGTCTAATATTAAGAATGCCTTTATGAAATTGTCTCCCTTCAAATCTAGCAGCTAAAGGAGGAGAAAAGGCAGACAAGCAGAGATAGCTGATAGATGGGCCTTAATAGAAGAATAGGCCAAACCAGCATTGAGCAACTCACACAAATAAGAGAACTAAAAGAGCATCCATAGTACATGGGTCCAGATTATGAGAGAGATATCAAAAAGAATACCTCTTTCATTTGGATAAGTAGGATTTCCTAGTCATAGGTTTTCTGGCTTCCTGCAGGACTTGCAGTACATCCTCAGAAAAATGTGTCTATCAGGAATCAAAATCTTATCAGCCACAGCATCAGCTGAAGCATGGACAGGTGGTGGTGGATATGCGATCCTTTGTCTTGTGTGATTAGATCCACCCTGTGAAGTAACTTGTGATGATTTTCCTGGCTATATGCAGAAGAGGGAACCAGTGCTGTTGTGGCCAAAGGGGAGTGACCAACAAGATGTTGGGAGCATCCTGTTGGATTTTGAACAGGACTTTTGGAATGAGAGGAAGGGGAGGGAATGCATAAAGAAACATCTCCTTCCAACAGAATGAGAGAGTGTCCACCTTCCATACCAGAGGACCTGGGACTGGCACAAAACAGAGGAAGTTGTCTGGTCAGAGGGGAGGCAAAAAGATCCACTTAAGGAGTACACTACTAGTGGATTATATCCAGAAACACATCCCTGTGACACATCCATTTGTGGGACTGAGTTAAGGACTTAGAGTGTCTGCCACAATGTTCTGACCAGAGGTCACATAAACTGCCTGCAGGAGGAGTCTGTTTGCCACTCTTCTTACCTTTAGTAGAAGGACAGGACTGCCTACAAAAAAGGCAGACTTAGCAGGTTAATTTCTCTGAAATTTAGGCATAGGAGAAAAAAACACATGTTTAAGTTCCCGTAAGGTCTTACCTTTATCCTGAAGAGACTTAAACAAACCAGCAGCAGCTTCCCCAAACAAAAGTTTAGAATCCATAGTAGCATCCATCAACTTAACTTTGACATCATCAAGTAGAGGTTAAAGCCTAAACCAAGAATATCTTCTCATAACTGAACCAAAAACAGCAGCCCTAGAAGAGGCATCCAACACATCATAGCTACATTTGATAGAATGATGAACAACTTGAGAGGAAGTCCCTAACAAGGAAAGGACAGAGGTTTTACCCTCAGAGTCTGGAAAATCAGAAATAAGTTGATAGGCCTGAGAAAGAAGAGCCACCACATACCTAGACATATGGGTCTTATAATTAATAGCCCTAAAAGCTAGGGTAGCAGAAGTGAAACCTTTTTGCCTTAGCCTGTCCACAGTTCTACTGTCCTTGTCAGAAGGCAATAACTTGGCTGAAGGAAGCAACTGATATGGCTTATCAGAGGCTATGTACACTGCCGAGGGGTCAGCAACAGGACATTTATATAAAAAAGAACAATCCTCAGAAACCCTATAAAACCTATCAGGCTTCTTAGAAGCCAGGGGGGGATCAGGTGCCTGAGAGGCATTGGAGAAAGCATCCAGTGAAGCAGCCAAGACAGGAGGAATAGCTGCAGGTTTAGAAGAGTCCAACTACAATTCATAGCACCTCTTATGGATATCTGAGACCTGAGTACAATCCCACTTAAAAAAATCTATCATCCCAGAAAGTGTGTCCCCAAAGGAAATTTCCTCCAAAGGAACATCATGACTAATAGATTCCTCCTCCTCTGACCCATAGTCCAAAGGAGAAGGAATTTGAGTAAAATAAGTTAGGGATTTGTCAGCAGAATCTGACCCATCCTCAGAATAACCTTGGTCTCTAGGCCATTTAAGAGGACTAGAGGACCAAGGAGGAACAGGAACTGAAACCCCATGAGGAGGCTTTAAGGACATTAAGGCAGAAAATAATCCCTATGTTAAAGCCTGCCACTCACTTTGTGGATCCCTAGAAGCAGAACAAACATGTTTAAATTTATTCTTTTTTAAGAGTTCATCCTGGGAAGACTATGATCCAGGATGACAATCGAGAACCATAGCAGGAACTTGTTCCCCAACTAAAAATTGAGGAACTCCTCTAGGCCCCTCAGAAAAAATCAACTGTGGTTCTTTCTGAACGCCCGAGATGGATGCCTGCAAAGCCTCTTTAGATGTGCTGATATCTAGATCGTTACTAGCCTCCAACACGGTCATGGCAGAGAAATCCAACAACACAGCTGGGCAAACCTCCAGGTACGTAATGACCTCAGGAGAAACACCTCGAAGAGGCTGGACAATGGAAGACTCCAGTCGTACATTTTTCACCGTTTTCTTCCCTAATGGCTGACCCTTCCTTCCATAGTATCTTTAGCGAGTAGCTTAAGATGCTGGTTCTCAAGATACAAGGAAAGGGAAGAAAGTCTACTGTGAACGTTTTTTGAAAGAAATGTCTGACAAATAGAACAAGATATATAGTCATAAGAAACACCTAAGTAAAACAGACACTTATATTGATGGTTTCTATGGGAAATCTGCCTCCCACACTGGCATTTACCCTTCCTGAATGACATTAGCCTCAAGAAACACAAACAAGCAAGAAAAAACAAAATCCCCAATGGGGCATTTATCTTGCAAAAACAACAAACAGGTGTAGGAAGTCACTGGAGAATGAAAATGCTTTCAACTGGCAGAAGATGAATGCAGGTAAAGAGACTGACTATATAAAATGTACATTCAGAATGGCAGCAAAGAAGTTCTGTTTTTGGTAAGTCTGAATGTCACCTTTATGTTCTACATTAAGCAGGGAGTGTATGGTGATGATCAGCATACCTTTTAAATTCAGAAGTCTTTGGAAGATTGGTTGGACTTCAGGCTTCTGCTGCAAGGAATCCCATATTATTAAGAATACTGCAGCAGTGAATGTAAGGACATCTCATGTTCTCTTACTATGTTAAAATCTCAAGTTGACAGTACTAGTTAATTTTGGATTTATTCCTAATTCTGTTGAGACTTGTCCCTGAATGGTTGAGAACTATGTGCAGGGTAATGAATTAAATCACAAAAAAGTATTATAATGACAAAACAGGAGGATAAGTGACTCATTATCTTAATGCATTCTCTCCCTCTCTCTCTTCCCCCCATCCTCAAGCTAGAACAGCAAATACATACATGTACATGTATGTGTGTGTGTGTGTGTATATATATATATATATATATATATATATATATATTTAATTGATACATTGAGTCTGGGACTGTTTTAACGGTTAACTCTCATCTTTCAGGGAAATTAGGTAAGCTATAAAAGGCAACTAGCCTAGCAACTATATAAGAATTCAAGAACCTAAGTGCACCCTCGACAGTGAGTATTTGGTATTAATCATTTTAAACAACATGGCTGTGATAGTAACAATAATAAAAAAAATTAGAGCTAGAGCAAGCAATAAATAAGCCAAAAGGTTCAAGGTTGGAAGGGCACATATGAATTTATGGCTAAGATTTGATAATATTTTCAATTACCAATATTTTTTTTTGAGAATCGTGGGCTCTGCCAGGATTAGCTATTATCGTAAATATTTAATTCACAGAAGGCCAGGTTAGAAACTAGAATGGCAATACCTTTGTAACTGCTTTATTTCAATGAAAATAATTATTGTATTTGCTTTTCAGTTACTTTAACTCTGCACTCCTTAAAGTTACAATGGGTAAGAATAACCACAGAGGCAGATGAATTATTTCAAGAATTAGAAACATATGGTGATATCATTCCATCGGGTTCCAAAAGAGGACCCACACAGGCAGACTAGATTCATCTCATTTAATGGAAGTTCCAGATAAGAAGAGCAGGAAGAAATGTCAAAAAACTTTAGACAGAACACTCAATCTGGACAGTTCAACAGAGAGTCCTCATATCAAACCCTCTCCTGAAGAAACAGGTAATGAACCACAAGGTAAAGATGAAAATAGAAAGTGGGAAGTAAATAAGACACAAGAAGAGCATTTACAGGACATTTTAGAGCCATTGCTGATGGCGACAAGAGCTAGTTATTTGATATTGTATTAGAGAAAGGTTTAGATCCACAGTAGTACATCAGGAGAAGCATTTCTTGTTACAATACAAACTTCTAATAATGAGTCATCAGTCAGGGAAGGGGTCACTATGCAATCACAAAGTGAAGTACCTATTGAAGGGAACAGTGATACGATCCCATTAAATTTATCTCCTATGCCAACACTGAACAGTACACCACAGCATTCTACATCAGACAAAAATACCCCAGAGTCACACGTTATTGCCCATATCCCGAAAACAGAGATAAAATTATAGATGGATTATACATGGATGTATTTGAATTAACATATATTGATGCATACAAAGATTAATGGAGGCAGAAATGTCAGACTCTGTTAGCTGCAACAGGTAAGTCAGCAATTATTAAACAGATACCAAAACCTTTAGATGCCTGGATAGCAGGTTTCTTAAATTACTTAGCTGTGCTTATAGAAGAAGACCTTATTTTTGCATTGCCACTAATCTCATTCACAATTTTTCACAATCAGGGAAGCTCATCATGTACGGGCGAGGGGGAAGTAACTTGGTTAATTTATGATCAGAAATTCAGGAAACTAAAAGCAAGAAATAGGGATATCAGATGGCATCAAAGACACACAGATACTTGATTGAGTGCCATGTTAGAAGGATCTACTGCGAGTCAGTCTAGCAATAATCAGCAATCCCAAGAAATTAAAACGTATTGGGCTTTCAACAGTGGCAGATGATTTTGGTCCAAATGCCATTTCACACACTTGTGTGCTCACTGTGGAAGATCTCACCCAGCATTTAATTGCTGGCAAAAATTAAGTTAAACCAAGCCACCTACAGCACCACCCAATAGTGATAAAAACAACTTCTTGGAAGAAAATGCCCCACTTGTGAGGGAAGGGCTCCTTTCAAGGCTTCAGAGGTTCCAGTTATCAATGGGGTGGTCAGCAGAAGGGCAACCCACTCACCCATTAAAGGGGAAGTACTATCTCAAGAACTGGAAAGTTACCCAGATCACAGATCATAGTTTAGTACAAGGTTTTGCTTTAAAATTCACTTGCCCCATTTAATAACAGGTTAGTCAAGAATCTTAAATCCACAAAAGGGAAAGAGGGCATTATAATAACCATCCTCAAGGAAAAAAAACAATTGGGCAGGATGACTGATCTATTCTCAGCTCCTCCTTGGAAACAGTTCACAGCATCACCAATAGGCTTAATTCCAAATAAAAAAATAATGTGAATTTTGTTTGATCCAGGGGTAAAATATGCAACATTAAATGAGGCCACAGATATTATTAGATCATTTAGTCAGCCATGGTTAGGGAAACTTGATGTTAACTCAGCATTTGACTGTTTCCCATCCAAGAACAGGACTGTCCGAAACTGAGGTCGTCTTTTAGAAAACACCTGTATTTCAATGCAGTTATGCTAATGGGATGTTCTGTTGCTTGTGCAATTTTTGAATCATTCAGCACAGTATTGCAATGGTATTGGCAGCAAAGAACCACAGTGCAAGCAGCCATATATTACCTCAATGATTTTCTCATTATCAGGGAAAGTGAACTAAACACCAGAACAGGCAGGGAATTATTCATTGAGGTATGTAACAGCCTTGGGGTTCCTTTGGCAGAGGATAAGATAAAAGCCCTTTCTTGTTGCATTTTTAGGGCTTGAGATAGATGAAGCCAGCCAGTCATTCAAACTACCTGAAAATAAGCTTCAGCACCTAAAGACAGATATTGAAATTTTCTTGGGTGGGGCAAAGGTGATAAGTCAAGGTAATGTCACTATTAGGCTCTGCAAATTTTGCATGTAGAGATATCCAACCAGGAAAAGAGCATTCACAAGGTCCTTAGCTAACTTATCAAGAGAAGGTTGGGAAAAAACACCATTGGTTTTGCACCTCGAAAAGAGCGAATGAGGATTTGAGAAGACATTTTTGACCCAGTTCAATGGGGTTACAGTATGGCCAACAGATTGGGTTTCTTCATGCTCCCTACAACTTTTTACAGATGAGGCAGCAGGCAGAGAAAAGGGTTGTTATTTTAGAGGTAGATGCTTCTCTGTTGAATGACACTCTTCATAGCCTGTGGTAGTTAAGAGAGACTTCACATTCTTACAGATACTACCCATGTGGGTGGCAATGTATATTTGGCTGACAGACTTTAAGGATAAAAAAACTCATGTTCCATTCTGATAATAAAGCTACTATGCAACTTCTGTTAAGAAGGTTCTCTAGCTCTTACAGGGTACAAACAGTATTAAGGCAATTACTTTTACTCAGTTTAAGAAACAACCTGACTTTTTCTGCTAAGTACATATCTGGGAGTAAGAGCAACATAGCTGACAGTCTAACCCGTCTGCAGATTTTTGGGTTCAGAATGCTAGCACCAGAGGCTCATCATCTTTTTACACCAGTTCCACCACAAACATGGCTCTTGGGAGAGGAATGACACTGACATTGTTAGTTAACTCATGGACTCCAACCACCAGAAGAGCCTATATGTCAGCCTTAGAGAATTTCAAATTTTTTTACTTGAACCAGTCTTCTGAGACCAGACATTAGTCTTTAGACCTCTTGAGTCTCTACATCCTTCATAGGTGTGATGTAAGGGACTCCGCAGGCTCCCTACATATACAAGTGACTGCTATATGCTGGGTAGCCCGCTGCTTAAGTCTGCCCAAACTCACTCAACATTGAGTTGTCAAGATATTAATGAAAGGTTGGAGTCACATGAATGCTACTATTAGAGACTCCAGGAAGCCTATCAGGGCTCAAATGCTGCCCTAGTAATAATGAGGGTAAGAGAATCACAGATTTTCATTCTCTAGCATTATAAGCAGCATTGTTCACATGGCCTTATGCTGGGGCTTTCAAGTCAACGGCAAATAGCAGTGTCCCCACTAGTCAGAGGTATTGATAGATAGACATATTTCAGTTTGAATATAAAATCTAAAATGGACCAACAGGGTCAGAGTGAATAAATTCTGTTGCACAAAGATGAAACTTTGGTGTTTTGCCCAGTGCACTGGGGCCTGACAATTCAAAAATTTTCAGGAGAAGCTCATTCGTAACAGCTGTTATTTCAAAGCCTAAAAGGGCAGTCCATCACACTCCCAAAGGTTAACAACATGCTATGAAAAGCATTAATAAGTCTTTTAGAATAGGAACAATATCTGACATGGCCAGGGAAGGGCATTCGGTTGAAGTTTTAAAATGTACAGGTAGGTGGAAATCAAATGCCTACCTAAGCTACATCAGATAAAATTAAACTACTGTACATTCCATCTAGGTCTGCATCTGCTTTTGATTATAGAACATTAATTTATCCACAGTGCAACCCAAGTAACTTACATAAGAGATTCCAAGAACCTTGGACTTGATCCAAAGTGTTGGACAGTTGAGTACATAGGTTACCAAGACTTATCCTGTCTCCAGTGATTGACATCATTGGAGATCTGGTTCAATTTCAACAGGGTACCTGAGGCATTAATCATACATTTGAGAGGCAATCATCTTGTTTACATCCCTAAGCAAATTCTCCTCAGCAAAATTTTGGCCGACCTAACTGTGTTGCGATATAAGTTCCCTGATATTATAATTTCATGGTCAACTATTTTACCAATATCAAATTGGCAGGGAGCTTATAAACCATCAGCAATAGAAATCACCCATTAATTTTTAAACACTAGAGTAGTGAGACCTGCTAAACAGTTGCATTTTTTTTTGTGACTCATCACCCCAATTTGGACAAACTTGACCCATATTTCTGTATGTCAGATGGAGTCCATTTAAATGCTATGGGATAGAATTTACTAAATTTATAATTTGAAATGTAAATGCAGAAAATGACATAGTAGCACCTTAAACTCTTAATAAAAATAAAAAAAGATAAATTCAAGGTTTGGAAAAAAAGGGGAATAGCATATGGGCCTGCTGGAGGGAGAGGGGTGTTGCAACCACTCTTTCTCACTTTTCAACCCGCATTTTCTTTTCTGAATTTCAGATTCTGGTTATACGAATTTAAAGGTGTAAAATACAGGCAGGCTAAGTAAAAATCTCAAACTGTAGCTGAGGAGTCACTGAATGTTGTCAGGAGCTGACCGGAACAGGAGGGGAGTATATCAACCAACGATAATTGAAATCTGTGAATGTTGGCATAAACGTGTTACAGTTTGTTGTTTGTTATTTGAATAGCAAAAGATGCATAAGCAAATGATTAGTTAATTGATGTATTGCTTTCTCAAATAAATGGTCACAATGGCAATATGGAGTGGTCTGGTCTTTATATGGGAGCCGGGAGGTCCAGCAATGAACATAAAAAAAAATTATACACACACACAAAACATATATATGTATACGTGTATATATATATATATATATATATATATATATATATGTATATATATATATATATATATATATATATATATATATATATATATATATATATATATATATATATATATATATATATATATATATATACATATACATATATATATATATATATATATATATATATATATATATAGTTTACCTTCATGTGTTCATGTGTGCATATTGCACAAGGGCAAACAGCAATTGTCTGAAAGGCAGTTTGCAAAGTTTGCAAATATCAAACGGAAAAAGGTTTGAATGTGCAATGAGCGAATGCACAGTGACATGCGCTCATTGCACATTCGACAATTTGGGGTGAATTGCACTATAGTGAGGATTGAAAAATGGTCCCTTTCCCCACTGTAGTGCAATCTCAGAGTTAGAATATTAAAGTGGGGGGTGTGGGGGGCTTTCCCCCCACATGGGGGTGTAAAGGGCTTGCCCCCCTGCTTTACACTTCATTAAATTTTTTTGTTGACATTTATGTTCATAAATCAGTGAATCTGCTTTTCGATTTGCTGATTTTCGAACATTTCAAACTGTCGCTGTTTTCATTTTCATGGTTCCGATTAGCTCATATGAGCAATCGCATCACTGTGTTTCACTGTTATAAAGGTAACCCTATATATATATATATATATATATATATAGATATATATACACATGTATGGGTCCACTTTTAAATCTCAAAATACTGAAATATCAAATTTCAGTATCTTGAGATGAAAATGTCGAAAGAACACTACAATGAAAAAGTAAAAAACTGAATGGCACTATACAGAAACTTCATAATACCAAATTTGCAGTTTAACACACCCTCCACACCACCACACAAAAAAAAAACATATACAAGACCTTCCTCCCTTCACCATAACAATCCAACAAAATGCACACACAAACAAAACCCAACTAATCTATGTATAAGCAGGGGGACAAGCCCCCCTGCACCCCCCCAAGTGGGGGCTGTGACCCCATACCTCTGCAACTTATATATACCAACTCCAAGGTCGTACTACCATGAATAACACAACAAACTCACTGCTAGGCAGCCTACACTTCCATTGCACAAAGACATACTACACATGTACAAATATCACCACTTTCTACACTTACACTCTCACCTACCTACCCCAATCTACTCCTAAAACTTCCCAAAAAAATTAATAAAAACAAATTCCTACCCAAAACCCTTAAATAGTAAACACCTACCTGAATCTCCACATATAACCACACATTGGCCGCCACTTCTAAATCCCAGACCATACTGCACCTTAAGAGACAGCAAACCATAATGAAAACACTGCACCACCACTAGTGAGGATTCGATGGCTTAACATTCATTATAATGCAGTTTCAAATAATTGTACTTTCGACATTTTCATCGTGAGATACTGAAATTCGGTATTTCAGTATTTCCAGATTTGAAAGTGGACCCATATATACACACACACACACACACACACACATATATATATATATATATATATATATATATATATATATATATATATATATATATAAAAGTGAAATGAC
Organism: Protopterus annectens; assembly: GCF_019279795.1. Taxonomy (NCBI): domain Eukaryota; kingdom Metazoa; phylum Chordata; order Ceratodontiformes; family Protopteridae; genus Protopterus; species Protopterus annectens. The sequence goes on from NC_056749.1 coordinate 376,466,810, forward strand.
TAAATACATTTAAATTATTTAATCAAACTATTATTTGATGCACATATTGTCACCATAATAATAATATCTAATCAAGTGGTTTAAATATCCATATAATAAAAAACTATAAAATTATAATATTATTTAATCCATACTCATTTCACTTTAAGGTTTTTCAAAATGAAAGTCATGTGATTTGATATCAAATGGTATTTAAACAGTTTGTAATTAATGGAGTGTTTGTTCTGAAGAAGCTCATGTGCATTAAAGTGAGTGAAAAGCGCTTAACAAAGTTACGTTGGTAGCCCTGTGGTTGGATTTATTGTCTCCTTTTTTGTTTTGGTGCTTTTTTTATCTTGTTTTGGTCGAGTATATGTGATTTATATATATATATATGGGTCCATATGACTTCATCGACAGTTCATTTGATTGACACTCATTTGGTCGACAGTTCATTTGGTCGACAGGCAGATTTGCCCCCTTCCCCAATGTTGTGCAACCCTGGAGTTGATATATATAGTTAGGGGGGGTGTGTGTTGCCTGTCGACCAAATGAACTGTCGACCAAATGAGTGTCATTCAAATGAACTGTCGATGAAGTCATATGGACCCATATATATATATATATATATATATATACATACATATATATATATATATATATATATATATATATATATATATATATATATATACATATGTGTGTGTGTGTGTGTGTGTGTGTGTGTGTGTGTGTATATATATATATATATATATATATATATATATATATATATATACATATATATATATATATATACATATATATATATATATATATATATACATATGTGTATATATATATATATATATATATATATATATATATATATATATATATATATATATATAGTTTTACTGTTAGGGGAAATGGGGTTTTCATAAGTTAATGTGTAGAGGTAGGTTTCGGAACAGGGGCTTGGTTAAGTGAAGTCCTCCTGTCCACCTCACTCATGTATGCTAACCCTAACAGGATCACTACACAAAATATTCTGACACACACACATGCAAGCATCACCCTAACAATGACACTACACAAGACACTCTTTATAGACATACATGCACAACCACAGGGAACCCCTACAATGGTTATTTTTTTAACACAAACTTGTGTACATTGCAGATCAACCAGTCAACCTAGTACTAACTGAGAAATGAAAACACTGACCCTTTTCTGGCTACTGAACCCAGAAGTCCTGCACTCCGTGACTGGACCATTATGGTAGTTTCCTAATTGAAATTGAAGTGCTCTTGGTGCAATCTGGGAAACTAACTGTCCAGAGACTCCTTGTTGGTCCAGTGGCAGTGACAACTACACCGAGTACAGGAGTGGTGGTCATGGGTTCAGTCCCCTAACAAGGTTCAGCGTATTTTCCTTTTTTGTTACTTTCTTAATAGAATACTAGGTTAATTGGCTGTTCCACAGAAAATAAATACATGTCTATTAAAATGTAAATTAAGACAATAAAGTAATAAGTTGTAGTGGAAGACCATGCCATGACATGACAAGTTAAAAATAAAAAAAGGATAAGATGATCAAAGTACTGCCCTTGTGTGCAAAGTATGGATATAGTGATGAAGAGCAAGTTTATCCAGCTTACAGGTGTCCATATGTGATCTGAGTAAATGCTGGCCACTTTAACAAAATGTGTAAATCTGGAAAAGTACCTTTGGCAGACATAAGGTTTTGTAAGTAGCTAATAATAATGCTGAGGTGGTTTATTGTGAGAGCAGTAAAAATCTCAGAATGTGAATAGGAACAGTTTATTGGCAAAGTTGATGTATGTACAGTAAAGATGGTGCCCTCTTCAAAGACAGGAAAAATCTTACACGTCGCTAAAGTATAGTGCCCTCTTCAAAGACAGGAAAAATCGTACATGTCACTAAAGTACAAACTACTGGTTATTAATGTTGCTGAACAAAGGTGAGAGGAATGTTTTGAACTGGACAGTGGAATATTTGAAATGAGAGGTTTTAAAGTTTAGAGAGTGAAAGACAATGTGCAGTTCCACATTTACTTTTTTATCATATTCTAGCCACAGATGCATTCCTAAAGGACAGCTTGAGTATATGTAAAAAGACAAGTCCTGAAAGTTGCTGTTTCAAGTAGCAGAACCACCATAGGCTAATATCTTGGCAGAGCTGCATGCAAAAAGTTAGCGACTGCAAAATAAATTCACACCATTCAAGCTAAGGTGCATCGCTGTGATAGCAGTGAAATGCATCCAAGAGAATAACTATGACAAGACTGTATGTAAAGAAACAATGTTTAATTGCATCCAAGAAAATAAATATGATGAGACTGTATACAAGAAAGCAATACTTCAACCAGCAGATAATCTATGAATACTGGACCCAACTGGTAAAAGTAACACACCCCTCCATAAGCTGCTATACTTTAGACAGCTGGAACATCACATTTGTACATTATCAAAACACCATAGAGTGTTTTGTTAATATCCACACAAAACAACCTAAAGGAAACACTGTACTCCACCACAAATTTTCCATAAAGGAGCAGAATAATGAAAATAGCAAAATAAACACATTCTGTTGCAAAGACGACCCCCCCCAGGCTGGAAGAAGCCCCCATCAGGAATTCAAAGTCGTCAGAGACTAGGAACCCTGTCACAGTAACCTGAAATCCTCAGACCATGAGACTCATCCTAGGGACCCCTACTGAAAAGAAGATACTTAATTGGATTAACTGTTAACAACACCTAATTCAGAAACCAAGGTACAGCAAGGTGATTAAGCTACACCTGAGGTACCATGAGGTATTCAGCAACTGGAACCTTAGAATGAAAACCATTAGTGTTTTACTGTTTGATCATCAAATACTATTAGTAAAAACATTTCATTAAAAGTGTTTTCCAGTAAGATTGGTTTTAATATTTTACCCTGTACATGTTTTTTCCCTTATCTTGAAAGGAAATCTGTAGTATATAGTAATTGGTTTTCTGTCTCTTTAAGAAAACTGGTTGTTTAAAACTGCACATTTTCAGAATGTGTGTGGTCTCATGAATCTTACACAGGCAAAAAAATCTCTTCACAACAGCTATGTCTTGCTATTTTTATTATTTTTACAGTTTTTACACATATTTAAAGTACAGTTTAATAGATATCACAAGTGGAATATTGGAAAATAATGCAGGACATGAAAGTAGTAGAAATAAATAAACAGTTATTCCCCTTTTATAAGCAGTTGGTGAGACCCCCATCTACAGTACAATATGCAATGCTTGGTAACTCACCTTTACTAGGATATAGGCAGAAAAGGGGTAGCTCAGATTAGGACAACAAAAAATGTGACTGGTTAAACCTTGCACAGACTGTCAAGAAAAGCTTAACAAATACTGTATATTCTTAAAGATATGAGGTACAGAAGGGACACAGCAATAGATTCACAGGGTCCCAGTTGAGCACCATCATTCAAAGAACATTATAAGGAAACAGAGCACAATTAGAAAATAAAATGTGGATTATTTGACAGCGACCCAAGGAAGTGTTTTTTCATAGAAAGGGCAATGATGATTGGAACAGGCTTCCAAAATGGGTAGCAAAAATCAAACCTAATGGCAACATTCAATAATATAAGACAGGTTTTATAAAGGGTAGTGAAAATGTGTTGGATAAGTGCAAAGTGCAGTTTATGAAATATGTAGGATTATGAGCAGACTAGGTTAGCCAGACAGTCCTAATTAGGCATCAGAAGATATGCTTCTATGTTTTTGTAATACTTACTTTACAGTCTCATAGAAAACAGTCATGGGCTGAAAAAAACACATTTTAAAAAGGCTGCTTTATTAAAATTCAGATGTCATAGCATGAGCCTGTATCACAGTGCAGTATAAAACATTTTGAAACATCCATGGGGTAATCAAAGCTGAACTTGCTCATGAACTTATTCAAAAAGAGAAAAACACAAAGCAATGGTAACAGTGATACCACAATTATGTGAGCCATTAGCTCATTTGAACCACAGCAAAGCAAAGCTGAGATGACCAAGATGAAGGAAGGCTAGAAACAGAAATCTCTCGAGAAATCTAGCAAAGAGAATTACATGTGTGGAAATGCCTCAAGTACAAGTAAACAAAATAATGGTGGGCTTCATGAGTATAAAAATGTAAATTAACCAAACACCAATGACAAGATTGAACAAAAATACAGTATCAGCAATTACTATACCTCACATTTTGTTACTTTATGATCAATACAGGCTGTAACTAAATAACACAAAACTTCATGCCCACTTAGCCTGTACTATCAAAATAATTATTATGGATATGATCAATAATGATATAGTAAACTTCCAGACCCTGGACCCAACCCAGTTTGGTCTCATCAAGGGCAGGTCATGCCTATTTAACTGGTGGACTTCTTTGAAAAGATCACCAAAGCAATGCATGAGCACAAAATGGTTCACACTACCTACCTTGACCTGGCCAAGACATTTGACACAATACCCACTTGAGCATTGCTGACAAACTCAGGAGGTTAGGTACAAACCCGTATGTCACCTGGTGGATAGCCAACTGGCTCACAAACAGGACCCAGGAAGTTAAAATTGGGGAGTCCACCTCCACAAAGAGGCCAGTCACAAGTGGAGTCCCTCAGGGATAAGTCCTTGGACTACTCATTTTTGACATTTACTTCTCTGAAGTCAAGGCAAATGTCAGTGGCCTCTACCTGACTAAATTTGCAGATAATTGCAAATTAGGAGCTGTCATTGAATCCCACACTGACACAAATGTTCTCCAGGAAGGGCTGACACAGACAAATAGCTGGTGTCAGAGCCATGAACTAAAACTAAATGCCAAGAAATGCATAATAGAATACTCCGGGAAGGCATTCACCCCTGGTAACTATCATACTGACAACACAACCCTTAGAGTTGACCCAGTAGTCAGGGACTTCGGGACACACATAGACAGTAATCTTGCCTTTGACCATCACGTGTCTACAGTTGTGAGGAAATCATTCTATGTTGTGCAACTTATAAACAAAGGTATGGCATCTAGGTCTAAGGAAGTCATTGTTCCACTGTATTTAGCATTCATCAGACCTATCACTGAGTACAATGCCCCCTTTGGTATGTACCTAACCAGGCATATACAATAACTGGAACATCCACAGTGGTTCCTTACTAAAAGAATACAGGGCATAAGTAAAATGTCCTATGCAGACCACTTCAAAGCCCTATCCCTGTATTCTGTCTCCTAAAGGCTGTTGATGGAAGGTCTATGCCTGGCATGCAGACTATTGTCAGACCGCACTCTGATGGCCCTCCTGAATATCCACAAAATAAACAGCACTAGAATTACCCATTCTAAAGATTTAAACCTTGTCTGTGATAAATAGGACCTGCTGGAGAGACAGGTATGTAACCCAGAGACTACCTCGTCTCTGGAACAGGCTCCCCATCCATGTGAAGCAGAGTTCCTCTTTAACTCAAGTCAAGTGTAACTTGGACAATTGGATGGGGAACAGGAAATGAATCCCTCCCTGGTTTGGCAACTATGTCTCTAATGGACACAGGCAACCTGTAAATGGTTAATCTCCCAGTCCCTTGCTTACAGTTATGAAAGGTACCAGAACTTGTCAGGATTTGAGATGCATGGCTAGGCTTAAAGAGTCCCATGTGGTCATTAGCCTAGTAAATATCTATGAACTTATGAATAGCAGCTCTGAGCTCTGACATAATTAGAAATCCTAAGTTTTAATACACAGCCTTGATGTGATGGTGCCCACTCCACTTCAGATCCATCAAGTGTGTGTGTGTGTGTGTGTGTGTGTGTGTGTGTGTGTGTGTGTGTGTGTGTGTGTGTGTGTGTGTGTGTGTGTGTGTGTGTGTGTGTGTGTATGTGTGTATCCTAAAGCATGATGTGCAAAGAGTATCAGAGAATATTTTAGAAGATAGCCAAACTACTTACCTTGAAGTCCAACTAAAACGATAAGATAGCTCATTAGTCACAAATAAAAAAATATATTTTTTTTTTGTTAAAATGAGTTAACAGTGAAAAACTCTTTTTCTAGTGTAGCAAAAGCTTATTTTAATCTGTTTTTTTTTTTCAAAAAAAATATTACATTCAGTTTGCTGGACAGACTGCAATTAAAATATATCCATCCACTCTGAATACTGGGATCCCAGTATAGTTAATGGGCATAGCATATCTACACTTTTATCATGGCTTTTGGTTAAATATTTTGAAATGCCTAATTCACTAAATATGTTTTTTGCTTAAGCCTGCCACTCGGGAATATTTTTTGGGTGGACTACATTGATAGAGGAGGTGGTTACATTTTGGAAACAGGCATATCATTTTGAAAATTCTTTATATGTCACTGCTGTTGTGCATACAAAAAAGGTATGAAAATTATTTTGTGGAAAAATAAAACAATACTAATGAAATTCTAGATAAGTGACAATAACTGTCAGTTAGTAAGTTTTAAACAAAACCAGAAATGAAAATAAATAAGAAGATACAGGCACCTGAAAATTAGATCATGCATCTACCCCTTCAAGGTGTGTGGCTATCCCTCAGGCATAAGTCTCTGTGTATAACATCATGTGGCTATCCCTCGGGCATAAATTTCTGTGTATAATATCATGTGACTATCCCTCGGGCATAAGTTCCTGTGTATAACATAATGTGGCTATCCCTCAGGCATACGTTTCTGGGTATAACATTATGTGGCTATCCCTTGGGCCTACATTCCTGTGTATAACATCATGTGGCTACCCCTTGGGCATAAGTTCCTGTGTAAAATATCATGTCACTATCTGTCACACATAAGTTCCTTTATATAACATCATGTGGCTACCCCTTGGGCATAAGTTCCTGTGTATAACATCATGTGGCTATCCCTTGGGCATACGTTCCTGTGTATTACATCATGTGGCTATCCCTCAGACATAAGTTTCTGTGTATAACATCATGTGGGTATCCCTCGGGCCTAAATTCCTGTGTATAACATCATGTGGCTATCCCTCAGGTGTAAGTTCCTGTGTATAATATCATGCGGGTATCCCTCTGGTGTACATTCCAGTGTATAACATCACATGGCTATTCCTCGGGCATAAGTTCCTGTGTATAACATCATGTGGCTATCCCTCAGGCATAAGTTCCTGTGTATAACATCATGTGGCTATCCCTCAGGCATAAGTTTCTGTGTATAACATCATGTGGCTATCCCTCAGGCCTAAGTTCCTGTGTATAACATCACGTTGCTGTCTGTCGCACATACATTCCTGTGTATAACATCATGTGGCTATCCCTTGGGTGTAAGTTCCCATCATGTGGCTATCCCTTGGGCGTAAGTTCCCATCATGTGGCTATCCCTCAGGCATAAATTCCTGTGCATAACATCATGTGGGTATCCTTGGGTATAAGTTCCTGTGTAAAACATAAAAGCAACAAAGGAAATGTGATTATTTTCTTACCCTGGTCCCATCTTTGAATGTAGGAAGGTTGCCATTACCACCGTGAAGAATTTTCTTCCTAACGCCATCAGTATTGAGTAACAACATCTGCTCCATTCATAAATCAGGCTTATAGTCTAAGCAACAGCAAAAGCAACAACAAAAATCTATAATTAGAAACATAAAGGTACAACAAAAATAATAACTTTGGAAGTAGAGTTTGAGTGTCTTTAGTTTCTAATCCAACTCCCAGTCCCTAACCCCCTGTGAAAAGTACTAACTAAAATTAACAATTTATCATTGTCAGTATCTAGTAAGTTATCATAAAAGTGAAAAATATATCTATCCTAATTTCTAAGGAATCCATGACTGTAAAACAGACACTTGACTATTAAATGTTTCTTTGCTGAAATTTGTACTTTCTAGTAAGAAAATATTGAAACTGCATACAGTTAACAAGAAACAACAATGGAGAAAAAAAGCATTATAAATAATAGATTCATATTGCTACATTTCAAGCACAGATGCACTTTATAGGACTAATGTTTATACTTTTTTCTGCCCATAGTTACAGACTGTAAATAAATATCTAAATGAGAGAGGCATGTCTACTTCTGACCTTGTATTCATGTTATTCATCTTATAGTGATACAAATGGAAGAAAGTATTACTTTACCAGGCACCTTTTATCAAATTAGTTAAAGATACAGTCAGATCTACAGCAGTTTTTTTCTCCTTGCTTGTCACTGGCGTGTTCTTCCTTGCTTTATTTCTCACAAATAAGCCCCTGCAATCTTGGATACTGTTGTCCAAAAAGTAGGGGGATTAGCATTTGACAAAGACCACACTAATCTTTTTCATCCAGTTAATCTCAGATTAACATCTTATTTCTTCCCCACCCACAACCTCTCTCATCATTTTCTCATGTTCATTTACCAGTAAATCATTTAGCTTTGAGGATATAAAGTTAAAGGCTAAATGCATTGTATGAAATGTATTATTTTAAAATTATATAATTATGTAATTTCCTTGTAGAAATATATTAATATTCAGGAAAGCTGTGAAAGTGTAAAAAAATTACTTGGGTAGTAGCATTTTTGAACACAAAGTGTTGCAGATTGTAAAAATATGAATTTTAAAACACAGCAGGAAATTCAGATTTAGCTTCAGTAAAAACAATGCAACAGTACAATGGGGTGAATGAAGACTTAATTGTCACAGTTAAGTCTGTGTCTCAATATAAAATAAGTTATGTCTGTGTCTCAGTGGAAAATACTTTTCTGTATTCTAAGATTTCCCCCCTTGACTGATGGACAAATGGATAAACTATTCCTCAATGTACCCTAGTCTATTCACAGCCTTCATGATACATTTGTTATACCCTGATACATGCTGGTCCATATTCACCACTTTGAGATACATCTGCACAGCACAGATGCATGCCGGCTTTTGTTCAGTGCTATGTGACATGGAGTTTACATAAGCATATGCAAACATATGTACATACACTGGTTGTAGCCAGAGAATTCCATTTGTACTCACAGTAAATTATTGCTGCCCCCAACCCACTTGGTATTAATAAATGTGTACATCTCACAAAATAATGACCCACCCTAAACAATTAAAAGTGCATGCATCAGTTTCTACTGCTCCCTTTATACATACTAAAGATATTGTTGTTTTGGATAAGCAATTCTCTCTGTAAGTAAGGCATTCATTTAGACAGTCAGAGACATATCATGTCCCAAAAAAGACACAATTTTCTAAGTGATGTTCAGAAAAGTCTACTCTATGGAGTACAGAGAATAAGCCTGTCTACTCCCTTGCACAATAATGTGCATTTATGTGTTGGTAACATTAAACCTCAAAACTGCCTCTAAGTTGCAGTAAACATCCAGTAGCTATCCTTCCTGTTCCCTTCCTTAGGCCCTGTTCTCCCATACTCTCACATAGTCTTCTCATTTCTGTAGTATCCTTTTCATAAAGAGTCACTTCTTCATGTTCAGACTGATTTGGAATCTTCTTTGGTTGCAATCCACAATACATGCCCACACTTTTATAAATTATTCCAGCAATCTTCCATGCATACCTGTTTAATACCCAAGGTCATGTCTCTTTTCCATGTCATTCACAAGCGAATACAATCCCAGACTATTCTACCCAACCTTGTAGGCTTCCTTTTTTACCCCATTTACGAAATCTGCTGTCATTGGTTGTAATCCTTTATTATTTTGATGTCACCCTCCCTAACAATCTTCCAGAATAGGATACAGTGCTCCATCTGGGGGGGGGGTCTCTCAGCTTACTTAATATAGTGATATCAGTATTTCCCTCCCTATGATTCTATGTCTCACCCTATATAATCCAGCACCTATTGAATCTAGCTGCTTCCCTTTTGCACTGCTCCTGGAGGTTCAGTTTAAGTGTAATCATCACAATCAAATCCTTTTGCTTTTTGGAATCCCTTATACATTATATTCAGTGTATGGATTATCCTGCATTATACAATGATCCCCCATTAATATTCCAAAATGTGCACCCTGATTGGCCAGCCCAACCAGCGTGCCCGTTGTAAATCCCACAATATACCAACGGAAAAAGGTCCAGTCACCCAGACTTTTTTCCGTTGGTATAAAGTGCCCCAAAATCTTTTTTTTTTTTACAATTAAAAAAGAGAGAGAGAGAAAATGGAACAACGGAGACTTTCTTTTCTCCATTGCTTCTGTTTCAGAGCATTGATGCACTGGGTATGCGTGGGAATGCAAGTCCCATACACATGCGCAGTACATCAAAATGAAGTAGCAGTATACCACAACCGGCTGAAGAACAGTAATCCACCGTTATACAAAGACATTATTTAAGAAAAGTAAGTATATTTTTTTAAAATAATGTCATTGTATAATAGCAATCATTGACTCCGTGGTTGTGGTATATTAAAGATTTACCCACGGTTGCCTTTGTTTAATCATTCGGGCTTCGGCCTCGTGATTAAACCATACCAACCATGGGTAAATCTTCAATATACCACACCACATTGTCAGTTATTGCTTTATTATCCTGCATTTTTCTGAGTTGAACTGGAGCTTCCACTTTTTTACTAAGTTGGTAGCTTTTTCAAGTCATCCTGATATCCTTTTCTCCATCTTTCATTATCCTTCCCCATTTTGTTATCATCCACAAAAAGGCTTATCCAGTTCTACATATACACTGTCACATGTGATATTGAAAAGAACTCATCCCAGGACTGAAGCCTATGGTTCATCAATTGATACCCTCTTATCCTCAGATGCTGCTTTCTCACCATCACTCTGCATTAGTAACAATACAACCTGACTCATTCTCTCTACCTAGTCTTGATGTGAGAGGCTTCAAACTGTCTCCGACAGATTAAGATCTTTCATGATTATTACCCTTTCATGCACCTCCACTACCAGGCACTTTCCTTAATTATCACATCATCCCTTGCTCTTGAACCTCTATATGGTATCCATGTACCAGTTTTACTATTTATTCTCCTTAGTCATAATTGCCGGAGACATGGCACTGATACACCCATCTGTTCCATCCCTCCTACTAACTCTGTCGCTATTTTTATCCTCATAAAGTGTACATGCAGTCTATTCCCTATCATACACTACTGCTTATTCACCTTTGTTTCTGACTGCTGCCCCAAAGTATACCCTACAACCACAATTTACAATATACTGCTCCCTACTTCCATATGGTCAAGTCTAGTCAAGTTCTGCCTTCCAAGATGGCTGCAAACTAATGAACATCTTAATTTCAGCTCTCCCAGTGTGAAAAAAGACACTGAGGAAAAGGAGTACCATTAAAAGTGTTTTTTTTTTTGGGGGGGGGTAAAATTCAGTTACTGGCTAATAAGTACATTGCCTGGAAGCCAGCAAAGAAAAAAAATTGCAAATCCTAAAAGAAAATCAACCAAAAAAGGTGAAGAGAAAATACCGTCTTGGAAGGATTCATAGCTCTTCAGCAAAAAGCAGTTCAGGCTTCAGCTTTGATTCAAGAGATAGCGTCCAGTAATTTAGTGGAAAAAAATAAATCAAATGTACTCAGTGGTGATTAAAATAAATGAAACACTGAAGGAGTATATCAACTCAAATAACAAAAGTTAGAAACCTGAAGAAGCCTTAACTAACTATTCAGCTGGACTGATAAAACTGCAGAAATCAGAGGTTGAAATGAAGAAAAACATGGCTGAGTATGAGGCTTCTCAAGAACTGTTTCAAAAAATAAAGTTACAAGACAGGGTGTGCACAGAAAACCAGAGATTTTCTGCAGTACCATAAAAACTAGAAGGAACAGACTGTATTAATTTTATGAACACACAAACAGGCAACTGGACTGGAGTTCCACAGCAAGGGTTGTTAATTGAAAGGGAAACTAGAGTTTATGTTCCAAACCTGGCCATGAGAAAACAGACAATACCTATATTAGTGAAGATGCAAATATACTGGATAAAGAGTTGATTCTGATAAAACTGTAGTAGGAGGGTACAGTATTAAAATTTAAGAGACAGCAGAGTGTTTCTATAAAATGATTATTCATTGTTCACCAGGCAGAAAAGAAGCAAATTTATCCCACCATTCAATGAATGTTGAGAGGCAGGTGTGAGATTCAAGCTGTTGTATCCAACTGTCTTCAGAGTATTTTTTTTTCATGGCAGATCAAAGACATTTATTGAAGCAAAACAGGCTAAGGAGGAAATAAAAAAGTTTAGGCAACAAAAAGTAAGCCAGAAAGGAGAAGGGGACTTTTCTACTCATTCTTTTGAGAGTAAAATTCATACAGAGACTTTGCCCATGAAACCTTTTCCAGTGTTCCAAAGGAAAACGCTTGAGACAGAAAAAAATGCAGAGGAGTTGACTAGAAGAATCAGGAGTACCTTATACTTGCACTAGAGCCTGGTGTTGGGAGATGGACAGGGAAAAGATCAGCAATACTGAAATTAGTGAATAAACTGGAGACAATAAAGAACCATATTTGAGAAATATGGCAATTTTGTGAAATATGGCAAAAATATGGAAGTAAAAGCAGTTGAAAAGACTGGAGTTTTGTTGATTTTGGTAAACTTGTGGGTGTACTTTAAAGTATACACGTCACTTTGTGTCATTAGTGTTCAGCAGGGGAAAAAGGTAACTAAGTAAAACATCTTTGTTCTTAATAGTATTTGTATAACAAACTGCATGTTACATAGAGCAAAGCAGTTTTGAGTAGTGTGTAGTGGATATTTTAAATGTGGGCATATTCATTTCAGTGACTGTTGAGTGTATTAAATATATTAAAGTGAACAAGTACTTTTTAATAGTAAGAGATATAGGCTTTGTAGTATAACAAGAGAAGGAAGACTTGACAAAAGCAAGATTAATGTTAAGCTGTGATCTTGGGCTGCTAGGGTGGGGGAGGGATGTACAAGTGTGCTGATTACACGTAGAATTAAGATAGTTTCTTTTATTTTTGTAAGGATGAATATCTAGATAAATTCCTTGGCTTAAGCTATAAATAAGTGTTTTGTAAGCAAGTTGACTTCAATAACTAAATAAAATGGCGAAAGGCATGAAAAATGATAAGTTTCTTACATTTACAAAGAAATTAGCTTGTTTTTTTATTAGCAAATATTCAGTGGCAGTGAAGAAGTCTGCAGCTGAAAGCAGATGTACATTCTGTTCTGAGTACTTTTCCATGGAGACAAACTATCTACACACTACTCAACTGCCCAAATTTTTCCAGTATGTCCAGACTTTTGCTTCATATTTTTTATCTGTTCATCATACATTTTGTGGCTTTCTGGTAAATCACTGAAAATTGAAGTCACTAAATAATGACACATATTTGAGTTTCAGACTTTATATTATTCAGACAATGTATGGTAGTGCTGATAATGTAAGACCTGTTATTCTAGCAGCTTTCTAAATTTATAATAATAATATTTAAAATCTGTATCTATTTTGAGGCCTTGTCCCCCGCCCCCCATTATTTTAGGCTTTGTCAAGATTTTTTGTGCTAAGAGGTACTGAGGTATGGCTGCTGCAGGTGCAAGCAATCAATCTTAAGAGTTCTGAACATTCTTTGCTGAGGGAAATGGAAAATTTAAAAGTATAATGACAAGTAGTTCAGTGAAAAATAAAGTCTGAAATTATGGGAAGTGAATAAGAGATAGCAGCTTCCCTAGCAGCCTTAATATTGTAATGCTTTCAGTATTACAGTGTGCAATTTAGTTTTATTTAAACATAACAAGTGCATGTTTTCTTGGGGCTAAACATTAATGATTTCTGAAAGCATACAAGCTGTTTTTTCACATCATGGAGGGAAATAGAGATAAGAAAAGAACAGACAGAAAACAGTGTAAATGTAAACACAGGCTGCAGCATGTACTTTAGCATGGGTGCCCTTAATTTTAGTTTAGGTAAAGCTGTTGATTTGGGGCAATTGTTCCTATTTAGAAGATTAAATTTCATTTTTTTGAAGATAGAAGGTAAGATAGTGGAACAGGTTAAAAGCTTCAAGTATCAGGGAGTGTTAGTTGAGGAGAATGGAAGTCTGAACAAAGAGATCAAAGCTAGAATCAGAGGATCCACAGTCAAGTGGCATATAGTGTCAGGTTAGCATGACTGAAGAATGCCAAAGAAGCTGAAATGTAAAGTGAAAAAAAAACAGTGTTGTGACCAGTACAACTGTATGTTACAGAAACCTGGGCAGTAAAGGCAGAGCAGATGAGGAAGCTAGAGGTGATGTAATTGAAGTCCCTGAGATGGGTGGCAAGATGCATGCTGTAGGACAGATGAAGAAATGAGGACATAAAAGCAGAAGCCAAAGTATCTCTCATTGCAGAAAAGATCAAAGAGAATAGATTATGGTGGTTTGGGCACATATGCAGAAAAGCAGAAGACATTCTGGTGAAGAAGATTTGGGATAGACAGGAAGAAGGCAAGAGGAAGCAAGGTTGTCCAGGAAAGAGGTGGATGAATTGGTGACAGAACATCTGTGACAATCAGGCATGAGTATTGAAGAAGGCAGGAGTGTGTTACTGAATCGAGAGAGATTTTCTTCCTAGCAAAACATGTATATTTCACAGGAATATATGCATTTAATTGAAAGCTTCAACACACATCCAGTAACTATTTCAATTCATGCACCATAAAAACTAAGATAAAAATTCAGGGTAATGAAGTAAAAATTAGACACTGGCATTTTCCCACCTACCTGTTAAAATAGAGGAATTTAAGGAATGGGTAGTGAAAATTATTCAAGAGTTATTGGAGAATATATAAATATCTTTAGACTTTATAACTTGTCAGTGGGATAAAATAAAAATGGAGTTTAAAAACAGGGTAGAAAAACTGTGAAACAGTTATGGTTAAGAAGTAGTAGAAATTACCTAGCAAGACTAACAAAGCATAATGAATTGCACATAAGAGGACTGTCACAGAACAAGAAGAGGCACAAATGCAGACTGCTTAAGAGAAAATAAGGAATCTAGATATTATGCATGAATTCAGAAATATTGTTGTTAAACAACTATTTTTGATAATTCCATAATAAAATTATTCATCAAACTAACAGTTCTTCTATAAGACTAATATCATCCAGTTGGACAGCTTTTTCCACCAATATGTTTAATAATAAATTTTATTTACTGAAGAAAGGGGTGCTGATTGATTCTCCATGTGGAGGGTGTTTGTTAATGCTGTTTTGGTCCAGTGGGAATGAAAGTTTGTGTTTAACTCTGAGTATTGGCAGTATTTTTGGTTTTACACAAGGTACCTGGATAATATATGTATTATTTGCAATGGTACACAGAGTGGCCTGGATAGATTTGTGGAATATATCAATAATTGTACCCCATTTTTGAAATTTACAGTTGAATCCCAACTTGAAAGTATTTCTTATTTGGATGTATTATTGATAATGGACACAAGTAACCTACATACTCTAACAACTTACGTCACTATTCTAGTTCACATCCCCCCATCAGAAATGGGCAGTAATAAAAGATCAATTGGTGAGGGCCGCACATATGGTGACATTGGAAGAGGATTTTTTATCACAATGTGAATTAATGAGGGGGATGTTTGTAAGCAAGGGGCATCCTGAGGTGATGGTGGAATAAATTATTAGTGAAGTAACATGGAAAAGGAAGAATGGGTACTTTAAACCCATTTTGGGGTTACAGCCTGTGGTGTAGACCTATGGTCCTGTATGGAGGATATGGATAATTCCCACCATCACATCTTGGGTAATGATATATCAGTAACAAGTGGGGTGGATAAATGGCCGGATAGAGGTAGTTATAAAAGCAGTTTTATCACCACTCTCTTTCAGGATGGCTTTTAATTTGGTTGGATATTAAGGAAGAACTGGGAGATTTTTAGTGATAATCGTTTTCTTAGAGCTAGGCTTGGACCCTGTCCCAAATTAGTCTTCCATAAAGGGAAGAATGTAAAGAATATTCTGGAGACTAGTGGTAATAATAAGGCCAATACCTGAAGCACATATAAGGGTATGACAAAATGTGGGAGATGTTCCCGATGTAAAGTTATCAATGAGAGTATGGTCTTTATCATTCGAGGTAAGACATACAAAGTGGTGGGTAACTTTAATTGTGAATCAAAGAGAGTGGTATATCTTGCCCAATGTGAGGGGTGCCCCTGCTTTTAAACTGGGAAAACTGATCCTAAGCTAAGGGAGAGGGTGTATGAACATGAATATAGTTTAAGAAGCCATACTATGGCTAGTGTCTTGGCCAAACACAATCAGGATAATCCAGGTCACATTTTCAAGTACATGGTAATTGCCCAGGTGAAACCAGTCATTAGGGTAGGGTTTAACCCACTTACCCTGGAGAAGAAGGAGATGACCTGGCAGATGCTGCTTGATGCAAACACTTGGCCTGGACTTAATGAATACATTTCAGTTACTTGTATACTTAAGTTGAAATCTTTAACAAGATGAAATAGTGGGGTGAATTTTTATTATTATTATTATTATTAATAATATTATTTATTATTATTTACTTTCACATATATTTTTATTACATATAGATAAGTACTTTAATTAGGTCGATATTTTTGTATATGTACTGCTTTTTATGAACTTATGTATTATGAAGGTAAACTAATAAGGATTTTAAATACAAATATTACTATATTAATGTTAAATTATTTTATTATTTATTATTTTTTAGGATATTCCATATGATAGTAAAAATATGAAAACACATGAAAAGGAATATTTGATGGGTGCCTGTTCCAGTTAGTTAAAACTGTGTTTTTTTTTCTTATTTTATTTTATATGAACAAGACATTGCTTTGTCATATAATAGTTGTTATGGTTGGTGGTATTAGGAGGGTAGATGATGTACAACATTTATTAGCTTGTATGTTTTTTTCAAAAATGGTTAATTTATTTTTTCTATTTTTTATAAGTTCACTGCTATTTCTATGTGAGTGAAATCATCTGCATGTGAATTGTTTTTACTACTGTTTCTGCTACTTTTCTGAAAAAAAAAACTTGTAAGCCTGTTTCCTACCTTTCCTGTAATGAGTGTTCCAGATACAGATTTGCTGTATCCAGGACTGTTTGTAAGCTTCTGAGCCCCCCAAGCCTTTCTGTGTTGGAGGGAAGCCTTCTAGCTTACCAGTGGCAGTGGTAAGCATTAGGTAACCTGTCTACCACATAAGGAGTGGTTCTGGCCCAGAATTTGTAGTTATTGGCTATTTGGGCGGTCTTCCATCTCTCTCAACTTTCTGATTTGAAGGCCTGCATTTGCACTTGTTTCTGTCCTGTAACTCCTGGGCCCATCTCATTTGCTCACTCAAAAAAAAAAAAAAATTATCTGCTTTTACTGTATTTGTGTTTCTTCCTACTTTATTTTGCTTTTGCGTCATCTTAATAGTACTCAGTTGTATTTATTACTGCTTGGTGTAACTTATTCTAAGCCTTTTAGATTAAGCACTTGGGCTTCAAACCAGTTGTTTTATGTTAAGAAGGTTTGTGGTCTGCACCGTAGTGGCAGAACAGGTAGCTTACATCCTTTTAAGTTGGGAACTGCTGTGGGCTCAGTGTCTGTTATTCTAAAAGTGTATTAATTCTGGTTTAAGCACTTGGGCTTCAGGCCAGTAATTTTACATTAAGAGGGTTCATGGTCTGCACTCTTGTGGGAGGAGAGGCTGGAATCTGCCCTTCTGAGCTGGAAATGTCTGGTTAAAGGCTTATAATGCCTGCATATTTGAACTGCTTCTTACTGAAATTGGTACACCTTGTTTGCTGTAGCATAGACTAGATCCAGGCCTGCTGAATCTAGCTTTGTTTGTATAACTTGAGCACTAATCCAGGCATTCTTTAAAGTATTCAATTGTATTTATTACTGCTTGGTAATAACTTGATTAAAGTGTAGCTATCATTCTAAGTCTTTTGGATTAAGTACTTAGGCTTCAGACCAGTTGTTTTACATTAGGAAGGTTTGTGGCCTGCACTGTGGTGGCAGGACAGATAGTTTACATCCTTCTAAGTTGGGAACTGCTGATTGAGGGCTCAGTGTCTGTTATTCTAAAAGTGTATTAGTTCTGGTTTAAGCACTTGGGCTTTAGGCCAGTTATTTTACATTAAAAAGGTTTGGGGTCTGCACTCTTGTGGGAGGAGAGGCTGGACTCTGCCCTTCTGAGCTGGGAATTTCTGGTTAAAGGCTTATAGTGCCTGCATATTTGAACTGTTTCTTACTGAAATTGGTACACCTTGTTTGCTGTAGCATAGACTAGATCCAGGCCTGCTGAATCTAGCTTTGTTTGTATGCTTGTTGTTTGTTTGCTTGTTATTTCCCTGAAATGCTAATTCCACCTAAAACGCAGCTTTTCAGTGCTTCTGTGGATCCCTAGTGATATCTGCATTGCTTACTGTACTTATTTCCTTGTTTCACTTGAAAGAAAGTTACTGTTTGTCGTTTTATGTTACCTCTAACACATTGCATTTAAGTTATCTGGCACTTGCTCACTAAAGCAATTATATAAGTCAGCACTAAAAAATTAAAAGCACTACACCCTCACAAACTCCCCTTGAGTACCTTGTTCCCCATTGGCCCTTTTTTTCAATTATAAAGGAATTCCCAATACTATTCTAGCATGTCCAAAGGTCAGTTGTCAATCTCCTCTCCGGTCCAGCTGGTGAATCTGGGAATCTTGAGGCAATGTTACAACTGCCTCATGTACACAGACAACCCTCTCCTCCTCCCAACAAATTCCAACACATGTGAGAGATGCAACCATATAGCCAAACTGGAGGCTAAGTTCTCTCAACTCAGTACTGGCATAACCAATCAGGAGGAGAAGGAAACCACACACACTACAATTCCAGTCTCACATAGACCTATCACGACAGCAAACCAAACACATAAACACACAAAAACATACTCGGAGGCTCTAAATAAAAATCTGCCTAAGCAGCAGAGACCACCAAAGCAGACACCCAAGCAACCGCTACCCCAAAACAAAACACGTGCAACACATAGCTCACAAAGCCAGTGTGCCAAACAGTCACAGCCCTTAGGGCTAAACAACACACCTGATACACTTGTAATAGGTGACCCTATTGTCAGGCACACTGATGTCCCGCTCACCAGGCTGAACAAGGAGAAGGTCACAGTGAGCTGCCTGTCGGGTGCTAAGATCCGCCACATAACACAAGCACTCAGGTCACTCCAAGGCAAGTACAAATATGACTAGGTCATTGTCCATGCTGGTGTGAATGACCTGAGACGTACCTCCCTGGACTACATGAAAAGAGACATAGAGGAGTTCTCTGAGCATATAGCCCAGGCCGGTATGAGCCTGACCTTGAGTAGCATCTTACCCTCACCAAGAATGATGCCACAATATGAAGACAAGATGATCAATTTCAACAATTGGCTTAAGTATTGGTGTCATTCAAAGGGGATCCAATGCCTGTCAGCCTGGGATGGCATGCTCGACAAGCCACGATGCCTCACTAGGGACGGCTTGCACCTGTCACCCCTGGGCTTTCGGATATTGGCAAAGGCTCTTGCTTCCTCCATAGTGCCTTTTTTAGGCAAGGCTCAAAAGACAAACCCACCTCCATAGGTATCACAAGGGATAAGAAACTAAGAGTAATGCTACTCAATGCCAGAAGTCTAAACCTCAAGATGCACGCACTCAAAACTCTCCTTAGCATGGAGAACATCGATATCTGTGCAGTAACAGAAACCTGGTTCAAGGCTCCCAAGAGCACCCCAGCACTACCTGGCTATACCTCATACCATGCTTGGACTGAACCACAAAAGGAGGGGGAGTATCAATATTCGTCAAAGATACCCACACCTCCAGGTTGGTGGCACAGCAGGAAGCATCAGAGACTATCCATGTGCAACTAACAGTGGGTAAAACTGCCTTCCAGTTTATAGCCTGCTACAGACCACCCTCCCAAACCCAGGAACCCCACTTGGCCTTCCTGAGAACACTGGAAAATATGAAGGTCTCTCCAAACACCATTATATTGGGCAACTTCAACTACCCAAACATAGACTGGGAGCATTACTCTAGCTCCAGCACCCTAGCCCAAAGGTTCCTAAAATTTATAAACTCAAATGCTATGGAACAACTTGTTACCACTCCCACAAGAGGGGAAAACATACTGGACCTGATCATCACCAACATGGGGACTCTATGCTCCAGACCAGAAGTGTATCCCTCACTGGTAAGATCAGACCATAAACTAATCTCACTGGATATTCACATCCCGACCCCACCCCCTGCCCAGAAAACCACAGTGAAAAACTTCTCTAAAGCAAATTTCACACTCCTCAAAACTGAGGTGGAATCCTTCAAAGCCCCCGGGCCTGTGGAAAATACAGCCCAGACCACAGAATCCTTTATAAACACATTCTATGAACACCTTCAGGAATGCATGGATCATGCAATCCCAAATAAAACCAAGACTCAATCCTCCAAAGGCAGACGTCCTGTCTGGTGGACCCCAGCCATAAACAAACTATACAATAGAAGGAGGAAGCTACTACATGATAGAGCAAAATCCCAAAAAATGAAGGCATCTCTGATCAGTATTAGCAAAAAACTACGGGCACTCATAAAATCGTCTAAGGCCAGCTTTGAGAGAAAAATTGCACAGGACACTAAGGATAATCACAAGGCTTTCTTTAGTTATGTTAGGAACCTGGGTGGGAATTCCCAGATATGCTCAGAATTACTCCAAAATGACAAAAAATACATCGAACCCACAGACATTGCCAACATCCTAGCTGACAGGTTCAGCGCAAACTTCTCCTCCCCCTCCCCACCAAAAGGGCAAATATCTATCCCAGCAGAGTGCTGCCCCCCTGACATCTCAGATGCTCAGGTAAGAGCCACCCTCTCCAAAGCAAAGAAACACAGCATCAATGGGACCAGACGGTGTCCCGGGCTGCGTCATACATGAACTCCAAGAAGAGCTAAACCCAAACATAAACCTACTGTTCAATCTCAGCCTTACTACAGGATATGTACCCACAGAGTGGCGTACAGCAACAGTGGTCCCTCTCCACAAAGGTGGTGCCTTAACGGATCCTGGAAACTATCGCCCCATAAGCCTGACTAGCTTGGTCTGCAAAGCTATGGAGAGGATCATCATGGACCTCATAAATAAAGATACTGGGGTCCTACAGACACTGGATCCTACCCAGTTCGGCTTTGTTAAGGGCAGATCCTGCCTCTTAAACCTGGTCAATTTCTTTGAAACAATCACCAAGGCCATTGACGAGGGGAAAGTGGTCCACACAGCCTACCTGGACCTCGCAAAAGCCTTCGATACAATACCCCACTCGGGCATTATAGATAAGCTCGCCAGCTTAAATATAAACCCCTATGTCACTAGATGGGTTGCAAACTGGCTCAAGGACAGAACACACATGGTTAGAATTGCTGGAGCCATGTCAGACTCCAAACCAGTTACAAGTGGCATCCCACAAGGCTCAGTCCTGGGACCTCGCTTGTTCGGTATATATTTCTCGGAGGTACAGGCCAACACGGAAGGACTGTGGCTGACCAAGTTCACAGATGACTGCAAACTGGGCACCATAATTGACTCTCCAGCCGACACAAGCAACCTCCAAAAGGGCCTCATAGAAACAGACAACTGGTGCCAGAGCCATGGCCTCAAGCTAAACACCAAAACATGTATAGTCATCCCCTTTGGCAAAAACAAAGTGCCCACAAATTACCACATAGATGGTAATCCATTAAGTACAGAAGAAGTAATTAGGGACCTGGGGACCCAAGTTGATAGCAATCTCTCATTTGACAACCACATGGCCAAAGTGGTTAGAAAAACATTTTATATAGCCCACCTAATCATGAAGGGATTCACATCTAGATCAGGGGAGGTCATCGTGCCTCTTTACTCATCCCTCATCAGGCCCATAATTGAGTACAATGCCCCTTTTGGGATGTACCTTACCAGACACCTGCAGCAACTGGAAAGACCCCAAAAGTACCTCACCAAGAGGATCAAAGGGCTCAAACAGATGCCATATGCTGCCCGGTTAAAGAAACTCCAGCTTTACTCAGTGGCATACCGCCTGCTCAGAGACAATCTGTACCTGACGTATAAAGCCATGTCCAACCCGGAATTAATGGACATGCTGCACCTCAGAAAATCCAAATCCCATCAAGAGACTTGAACCTCAGCACTGAAATAAATAGGACATGCTGGAGGGACAGATTCATAACCCAGAGTCTCCCTTCACTCTGGAATAAAATCCCAGTCCAGGTAAGGCAGAGTCCCTCATTGACTCTCTTCAAGAGGAATCTTGATGAGTGGATGGGAGATTGGTGGTTTACCCCGGGTATCACCTCTGTGTCACTGTTAGACAGAGGCACAGTATACTAACCTCGAAAAAGGGCATAGCAAAATTAATTTAAAATGGGTGGCGAAAGCCAAACACACTCTGGCTAGGCTTATAAATGCCCTAGGGCAGATAGCCTAGTATGAACCTATGAACCTAAATACTCCTGTCTTTTTAAAAATGTAAGTGGAATCTGTAGGGGGGTACTTGAATGGTTTAATCCATAACTATTTAAGTTTGGCTTTGTAGTGTTTTTTTTTATTATGATGAAGTCATGATTGGACGATGAAAGCGCTTAATGATGTGTTTTAATATTTAAAATAAATGTTGGATTTGTGTTCCAGACAGTCTGTCATCCTTTATTTTTTTGGAGCTTTAATAAAAATATATCTATTACAGTTAGAATGCATAGAAAGATTTGCTAAAAATTCTTTCCATATAGCTGTATAAATGTTGTTGATCCAAAGACATATTGTTTTCATAACTGATGATAATGAATACAGTTTTATGTCTGATAATCCTATTCCCCCTACTTCCCAGTCTCTTATATGATGATTTAAAGCAATTCTTGGTTTGTCAGAGAGCCAAAGAAATTTCAAAATTAAAGTGCTAAATTTTTTAATACAGGTTTTCATAGGAGATAATGTTAATGATTGAATAATATATAGGATTTTTGGCAAGATAATAATTTTGATGATGGAGAGAATTTCTTCCATTGTAAAGACAATTTTATTCCATTTGTCCATTAGATTCTTTATCTTATTCATACAATTAGTATAATTATAATTTACTATAGCTTTAATATTATCCATTATGGGTATTCCCAAGTAATTAATTTTCTTTTCTTTAACAATATATTTAAGGAACTTATTTTGGATTTTATTCTTATTTATGGTTATCAATAAAATGTTTGTTTTGTTATCATTACACATTAAACCAGATTTTCTTTGAAATAGTTCCATTGCTTAAAATGTCGCAGATATAGGTTTATTGCTATCACTCAATGTCAATAAGATGTCATCTGCAAACAACTGAATTTTAGCACTTGAATTTTCTGTTATTTTAATACCTCCTTTATCTGTATTTGATCTAATAAAATTAGCAAAAGGTTCCATAACTAGGGTAAAAAGCAGAGGTGAAAGAGGACATCCCTGCTTGGTTCTTTTTAATATTTGTATAGAATCAGATGTGAAAGTAACTATTCTGACATATATGCAAAGCATTCTGTATATAGAAGATTAATAAAATGTGCAAAGTAAAAAAACTAGTATTCTTCTAGAACTACCAAAAAAGACATTTCTAGTTGACCGAGTCAAAAGCACTATTTATATCAAGACTCGTTAATATTAAGTTCTCATTTGTGTTATTTGCATAGTCGATTATTGTAATTATTCTTTTAATATTATCACAGGTGTTTCTATTTAAAATAAACCCAGTTTGATCTTCATCAAATCATAGAAGGTAGAATGTGTTTTATTCTATTAGCATGAATTGCCATGGATAGTTTATAATCAATAATTAAGAAGTGAAATGGGTCTGTATGAAGAGCATCGAATAGGATCCTTTTATCATTTTTTAAAACTGAAGAGATAAGAGTATATTTCCAAGAAGGATGAACTTTAGTTAAGTCCTTAACTATAGAAAACACCTTATGTAATATGTGTAGGGCTTCTTTAGGTAACAGCTTTTAAAGTTCAGATATAATTCCATCATTACCTGGTGCTTTATTAGACTTCAATTTAGAAATCTGGGTTTAAAGTTCAGACATAGAAATCAGTTTGTCAATTAAATTTCATTTGGTCATTTGATAGTCTAGTATTTATATATTTTTTCTGGATCTATTAGTATATTATTTTAACTATTTTCATTGTAATATTTCTGTTACTTTTCTTTTCTATGTGAATAGATTTCTTTTATGTGACTGGATTTACTGGGTAATTTTGTTTTGGTGGCTAGCTTGGGCATAGACATTGGGTTGATGCAAAAGTTAATTATCTTAAATGTCTCAAGATTGATTTTGGTTTTATGATTTAAAATTTCTAAGTATTTCTCATTTTGCTTATTGATTTCTTCTGTGTTACTATTTTTATTCTTTTGGTTTTCTAACTTCAACTTATCAAGTTTTTTTCCTGTATTTCATGTAATTCTTTGTCCAATTAGTTTTTATATTTGATAGCCAATTAGTGATTCTACCAAACAGATATGCTTTTAGAGTGTCCCATATATAGACTTCTGAAGCATCCACTGTATTGTTAATTTCTATAAAGGAAGAAATTTCTTTAAGAAAATAGTCTTTATTTATTTATTTTATTTTACATAAATTCTTTTAAACCGGCTATATCCTGTATGCTGGTATTCTTCTTATTTTAATATTATTATTAGAGTTCAAAGACAATCCAAAAGTGATTGTTTTATGATCTGAAAATGGACAAGTTGCAGTCTTAACTTTACCCAGCTTGTCTACTAGTTCATTAGAGATATAAACTCTGTCTATTCTGAATTGTGTTCCATGCCTATGAGAATAATGGGTAAAGATTAATGAATTTGGCTCTGAAAATTCTTTTATATCTCTAAGATGAAATAATTCACTAAATTTCATTAACTTTTTTGCAGACTGCTGAATTTCCATTTTACTATTTGTATTAGTATCACTTGGTGATAATATTCAGTTAAGTCTCCTGCCAAAATGATACTGCCTTTTGCATATTGAATTACTTGCTCTAAATGTTGATCAGCTGTCTTGACTCTTATTTCTGGAATCCAATACACATTAACAAAAGCTAATATCTTCTTATAGTATGTTATAATAGTAGTGCAAAACATACCTTTATCATCTTGATATGTTCCCATAACTTCAGGCACAGGTAAAGAATTCTTCCATAAAATAGCTACTCCACTTTTTTCTGATTATGTTGTGAACTAGATAGTATAGTGTAACTCTTAGTATTAAATCTGTTTATATCTTCTGCTAATAAGTGTGTTTCCTGTCAAAAGATAACCTGAGAATTAAACAGCTTCAGATATCAATTTACATTACCTCTCTTGCTTCTATTGTTTAGTCCATTAAAATTTATAGAAATACAGTTAATAAATGTCATTTGTCCTATTAATCAGAAACATATACTTATTTCTCATATATAATGATTCTCTATTTATAAAGAACTGCTTATTAATGCTCATACAAATACTAAATCCTGAGAATATATCTAGGAACAAAATCACTACATTGGTGGGCACTTGTAAAAAGCAATAAGTAAGAGTATCATAAAACAAATACTTCTAAAACCCCTCCTACCCCTTATGGAGTCTAACTCTCCATGCATGAATAGTCTAACCATCCAAGTGAACCAACTCATCCAATAGTCTAACAAAGACTGAGAAGAAAGATACCCCCCCCAAACCACTCTATGACAAATATATATATATATATATATATATATATATATATATATATATATATATATAAATAACTCTAATAACAATTAGCTAAAAGTATAGCTATATCCTATAAGTCTTTATTGATATAAATAAGAACAGTTGTTTCATTTTTAGGCCTATATAGTAAGAAAAAAGTTTTCTAACTGTATATATCACATAAATTATTAAAGAACAGCACAGACTATGATTTACTATTACAAACATAAATCTCTAGCATTTTTATTTCTTTGGAACCTTTGTGTGTTTTATCAATATGCTCTAAAAATACAACTTTAAATATTATATTTGTATTCATTTGCATCAGATAATACCTTTGAACAATATACATTTTTTATGTTTCAATTATAAGCTTTCATGCTTCATGTAAAATGATATTAACGTTTCTTCTGTTATGCTAGCTTGTATAGCTATGCATTGTTACAGCGAAACATATTCAGAAGGTTCCGCCTTTTATTTAAATTATCTTTCCAAAGCTGCCTGTCAAACCAGATCACAACATCGAGCTCAATATTTCACTCATGGAGAGAGAGTTTTAAGGTTGTTTAATATACTAAAACCTCTTTTTAACTAAACAACCATATAAGACACTTCTTTAACAACTATAGCCACCCCCCACCCACACCTCATATTCCATTGTGATTAGCAATTTATTATCTAAGACTGTATATTGGCTTACAAGGTAGCTTTAGAATGCAATTATTAGTTTTAATAAAGCTTCCTTTTAAATATTACTCTAGCAAGTGTTTGCTTTGGATAATTTCTATTCATTTTATATTAAAGTGACGGTGATGATATCTTGTATAATACACTGTTTAAGTAACAGATAGAAATTAACACTGTTGTTACTTTTCCCAAAAGCATCAAGAAAAACAAGACAGTATTAATATATGCTGTGTTCAAGCCTGTAACAGAAATTATATAAGATAAATGAATGTGAGTTCAACTGTGTCATGTTGCAGTCTTTTCTATTTCATAAATAAAATATGCAGTAATTTCTAAGCATGCAATTTCATCTAGAAACCTGCAACTTATATATTAATATAAACACTGAATGTTTTTGTTAAAAAATGTATAAATTTTTGTACCAACTCATAAAAAGATATTGCCAATTAACTGTAAAATAAATAAGTATAATGCAGAAAAAAAGAGTTAAATTACCTTTCATATGCAGTCTACTTGCTTGTAGCCAATGTCTTATTTATGTTGTTACTGAGTATGTCATTGTTTCATTACTGTTAAAGGTTTATATAAAACTAAAATTGTGCTAGTTTACAAAAAGGAAAAAAACATAGTTTACAAAAAGGAAAAAAACAAACATGCTTTAACATCATGTTACTTTCCTTGTAAATAAGGATTGAAGAAAGGAAAAAAGGAAAAGTTTTTCATTGTCCCCTTATTTTTTCGTTTTCTCACTTATCTTGCTTCCATTTGAAACTATATGCCTCTTAGACGATATATTAGTCCAATCTATTTGTTCTGTTTGTTCGAGAATTTTATTTGTTTGTAGAAATGACAAAGCAGAGTCAGGATATTCAAAGAGTTTAACCCCATTTGTAAGAAAAATCTTTAGTCTGGTCAGGAGCAATAAATGTACTTTTATTTGCTTCTTTTTAAGTTCTCTAATAAGTGTAAGGAATCATTTTCTTTTTGCCATCACTGTTGTTGAGAAGTCATTGTAAAAACACACAATATTTCCATCATATTTAAGTAGTGACATAGCCCATGCAATTTTAAGTATTAATTCTTTGTCTTGGAATGAAATATATTTCACCACTATAGATCTTGGAGAAAAAACAGGTTTTGCAACAGGTTTACCTAGGGATTGGTGTGCTGTCTCTATCCCAAAAGAGAGAGCTTCAAGGACATTTAAAGTTTTAGGACTCTAGACAGCTAAAAAATAAATCATATTGTTACCTTCAGTACCTTCAGGAAGACCAGCTATATGAAAATTATTCCTTCAAGATCTGTTTTCAAGGTCATCTACTTTAGCTGACAAGATTTCATTTTGCTGCAATAAAAATCCAATGTTGTTTTCTCCTTCATTTATCCATCCATAATATTAAGTGATTTTTCAATGTCAGAGATCTGATTTTCTGTATCTGAAGAGCCTCGTTAATTTGTTCCATTTGTTTACAACACTCTGTCCATTTTTAATGATAATTCTTGAATATGACACAAAAGTGACTGAAGCTGCTTCTTACATAAAAAATCCTGAAGTGCTCCCTTATCGTAGTTCATGTTGCTGCTGGATACAGTGAAAGAAATTACTTTTACACAGTTTTTGACAGGAAAGCTATTAGATTTTTGAGGGTTTTTTTTCTTGAAATAATCCTTTATATCATCAAGGGTTATGAAAAATCAGTAACTTGAACTGTTTAGGATTATTCAAACAAAGAATTTCCTATCAGAAATATATCTTTTGTAGCAGAACAGTAAAGAAGTGCTGCTATCCTTATATCATGCTGGCCACACCCCATGCTTGCTTATGTCTTAAGCAATAATTTAATAAAGGTGTTTTTTTTAATGTCTATGCAATTCCCACAGTGTCCAAAACTCCCGTGGGCATTCATCCAGAAGCTCTATTATTTTTCTCCAAAGATTTCTGGCATTTTTAGTAATGTACTCCACTGTTCTCATATATGTTCTTGTCTAGATCTGTCTTGCCCTGTTACCCCTCATACCAATTTTTTCTTCACTTCCTCACCCTGTACTCCTACACTTTTATCTGCCATATTTACTTACATTCTGCTGTTTGTTTATTCTGCTATTTCACTCCACTTGTGTCTTAGTCTAAAGGTACCAACATTTAATGCACATTTGACACTGTTTTTCCACACTGTAGCCTCCAAAGTATTGAGATGCATCCTATCCCTAGTGAATAATTTTCATCCTCTTAGGTTCCACCCCCTCCCAATTCTCCTTTATGGTGTGGTATAGCTTATTTGCTCATACATCAGCAATTGTATTATCTAAGACTTTCCTTCCCTGCTCTTCAAACTATTGGAATGTGTAGCACACCAGATAAGGCTACTATGGTGCACATATCATTGTTTGTCTTGTTTGTCTTTTTGGCTTTTCCCAGTTAGGGGTCGCCACAGCGGAACTCCGGTCCACTAACGATTAGCAGTAGATTTTTATGGTGCTGAGTTGCCAGCCTGATGCCCAACCTTCAGTGAAGGCACGCCCATTCATGCAAGTCTTTCATAGGCCAATTGACCACGAGGAGGACATGCAGATTCCACACAGAAGGCACTCCAGCCGAGAATCGAACAGGAGAACCTCTTGCTGTGAGGCAACAACACTACCGCTGTACCACCACAGCTTCTATGGTGCACATATCATTAAATGTTGTAATTAGCCCTCTGACCTTTTCTCTTTTACCCTCCATGTTTCCTTGTGAGAAACCACTATTATCTTCCTAGAGCAATAAATAAGAGTATACCCCATGTGACTTGGCTTACTTTAGCTAACATGTAACCACAAACCAAAAGAACGAACTGAAAGTCCAATTGAGCTGAACTGAGGTGGGCTATCAGCCACAACTCTGAGCTGAAATACCAGACATCTAGAGACTTCTGAGCTTCCCAAAAATCACAAGTTGCCTTTTTTTTTGCTTGATTAGACTATTTGCTGCACTGCTTATTGTGTTCTGCTTATTTAATACTGTATTTTTATGCCATAAATTAAGCTGTGCTGTTTGTACTGCATTTGTCTGCCTTGCTGGGCCTGTTAAATCATATTTTGTTGTTATTTTCACTGTTTGCAAAGCTTTTTCTTGTTATTTTCAGTTTGCGCAATTGTGCACCATAGCTGGACAGATAATTTTGACAATTTTTCCCTTAGATACAGCTGTCATACATTAGTGTGGTCCTCATCTTATGTACATCTTCAGTCTAAGAAGTATTGCTAGTGAGCTGTGACATATTAAACCACCAGCCAAAAACCCCATCAGAAATATCCAATCTCTGACCCAAACCTAGTGAATTTGCTGCATATCCGTAAATCTAATGGGACTAGAGCTACCCATTCCAGGGACCTAAATATGGTCTAAATATGGATGTACTGGAGGCACAGATTACTCTCCCAGTGACTGCCACATCTTTGAAATAGGCTGCCAATTCATGTGAAGCAGAGCACCTCTATGACACTGCTCAAAAGGAACCTGGACGAGTGGATTGGGTACTGTAAATTCTTAATAGGGATAGTGCCCAAAACCCTCCTGGACATGGACAGTCATTATTAAATACAATTCTGGGATTGACTTGGGTATCTATGGTATTACACTGGGATGAAACAGCTAAGCTTGAAATGATCTTTGGATCGATATCATAGTAACCCTCTATGATCCTATGATCAAAAGTTTCTAAACCACCTCCTGGACAGTCCCCTAGATTCACAGCCACATAGGAACATGTCATAAATATAATAAAAACAATTCCAGTTTAATGAAACTGTATAAATCCAGTATATAGTACATCCATCAATCCATCCATCCATCCTCAACCATTTTTCCCATTTTGTACAAGGGGCAGGGTGTCACTTCAACAGTGACAATCATCTCAAGCCAATGTTTACACTGCTGGATGGCTAGCCCTGCAGCAGTAGTTCATTCATATCACTCACTCTCACACACACTCGCACCTATGTCCAATTTAGAGTATCCAATCTACCTATTGCATCTTTTTGGAATGTGGGGGGAAACCGGAGTAGCAGGAGGAAACCCATGTGACCACAGGGAGGACATGCAGATGCTGCACAGAAAGCACCCCATCTGAGAATCAAACCGGAGAACCTCTTGATATGAGGTGACAATGCTAACTGCTGCACCACTGCAACACAACCAATATATATATATATATACTTATTTTATATTAATATATATATATATATATATATATATATATATATATACTTATTTTATATATATATATATATATATATATATATATATATTATTTTTTTTTTATATAGTACATGAAAGTCAATAAATATGCATTTAAGCATTTTCGTCCTAATCGGACTTTATTAAAACTGCTCAATTCATTAACTCAGATGGATTTATACACACCTCAATTTTCACAAATGTATCAGACATCCATTTAGATCTTGTAAATAATTAATAAACAGCAAATTGAATGTTTATCATAAAACCAACCATAACATACTAAGCAATATTATGTACATGTTAAACTAAGAAACAAAATGACTTTTGTGTATTAAAACTGGTAAAATATAAACATAGTCATTGATACTAGGAAAAGTGTGGGTGGCTAACTGAGCTGCCACATTAGTTTTCCCAACCACTCCATCCATGGTCTAGCCGTTTCAGAATCATCTGTCTTTTCCAATATAAAAAATATGAATTTCTTAAAAGTATTACAGAGTAAGGCATGTTTAAACAAAGCATTGTTTGAATTACCATTTTGATGTCACTACAATGTTCATACATTCATTTTCTCAATGACAGCTCAGTCTTCCCTACATAAAATGCATCACAAGAGACACATTAACTAAAATAAACAACAGAGATCCTGTACTCTTATGATAATTTTTGACAAATGTGCAATGTGCATGTAAGATGTAGTGGCATTGTTTACATCTGCTGCATCAATTCATTTTAAACTCTTTGTGGCCTCTATCATGAGGTATACTTTCCAAAATTTCCTTAATAGTGGCACCTCTCTTGAAAACAATCTTCGATTCAACTGCTAAATACTTTAAGATGTCTTTAGAAAAACACTTAACCCAATTCCTTTTAAAAATGTTACTAATAACATGAACCTCATTAGTACATGTGCAAATAAATGCTTTCTTAGCAAAATCATGATGTACTTTTTTAGTTAAAGAAAACTATTTGTCCAATAAAATACGTTTGAACAAGGTTTTTCTACCTGCCCAAATTTTTGTATCAGCACTATCAATAACATTTGAAGGATAGTTTTCAACTTGCTCATCTCTAGTGTAAACATCATCATCATCATCTGAAATTATTCTGCACAAATGAATAATTTCTCCCTAAATAATAGCTCTTTTTTGAAAGACTGGATGACATGAAGGTACATATTTCAGAAAGTTGTTTTTTTAAAAATAGTGGCCTGATAGATACACTGAGGAAAGTCTTTGAAAATCTCAACATCCAAGAAACAAATTCTCTGTTTTGAATGTTCATATGTAATCTTTAAAAAATTGATGAAGTTGTTCAACTTATAAAACTGTACTAAACCACCTGCTCATATCATAAAAATATCATCTTGCTATCTGAAATACATTTTAATATAAGAATCACATTCACCATCGAAAATAAAAGTATTTTTTCCATTCTGTGAGCACCAAATTAGTGTACAAAGGTGTCACTGCTGCATTCATTGCCACTCCAGTCTTTTGTCTAAAATACTCACCTTCAAAATATATAAAATTATTTTTAAGTATAATGTCCCCAAAATATTCAACAAAAAACAAATCTTTGGCTTCTAAACATGGACACTTAGTAACAGCTTCCATAAACCACTTTATACTTATGGAATGTGGTATAACTGTGTATAACTTCCTAATATCTACTATAATAAACTTAATATCTTGAATAAAGTCAAACTAAATGTGGAAATAAATCTAAAGCACCTTTAAGCTTGCCATCCAAATGCACTGCTAAAGGTTCTGTAATTTTTCCCTTAGCTGCCGCAGCAGGACAAAGTGGAGGGTCATTAATATCATAGTGATTTTTTGAATGCCAAAATGGCAAGCACTACTGGAGAAACTATTGGTAAAAAGTCATGTTGTTTTCTAGTTTAACATACACATAGTATTTGTTAGTATGTTATGGTTGGTCTCATGATAGACATTCAATCTGCTATTTATTAACTGCTTAAGTGATCTGACTGGATGTCTCATACTTTTGTGATATTTAAGGTGTATACAAATCCATTTGCGTTAATGAATTGTGCAGTTTTGATAAAGTCCAATGTTGAGCATGAAAGTGCTTAACTGCACATTTGTTGACTTTTATGTAATATATACTGGTTCTATGTGGTTTCATTAAACTGAAATTGTAGTTATTATAGTCATGACATATTTTTATATACCTGTGAATCCAGGAAACCACCTGGTTTAGTTACTTTAGCTAATATTCACCTGGAACTTTGTCCACATTTATTAGGATCTCCCTCATTCTCCAACTGCCTCACCTAATTTCAAAAGAATGGTCACATGCTAGTAAAATCCCATCAATGTTCTTCAGACACTGAATTCTTGCTACAGTCCAGCATTAATTGACTGTCCTGTTCTCATTCCACGTTAAACATTTTTGTTTCCTTTTTATTATCCCTGTTCTCTTCCCTCTTCATCCCTTTTAGATTGCCACACACTAGAACTTCTCTCACTCCTGCTTCTGTTTTTCCAGGCTGTTCCCAAACAGGTCTGTCTTCTATTCTCTGCTGTCTGTACCATATGTGTTCTTCCTCCTTTTCATATGGCTATACCCTTCTAAATTGCAGTGTTGACTACATTTCCCCAAGACTATTTCTTCTTCATGTTCAGTACCCATGTCCTACCTCCTCTTACTCATTACCACCTAGACCCATGTCCCCAGACCTTCTACCCACCCTACTCTCTTGTTCCACCTTTTCCATCCAGTGTTGAACTCTTGCTCTTCTCAACCTACATCCACAGAGCACCATCAATCCTTCAACCTTATCATCAAATGCCATATTCCCATTCCTGTCTCGGCAAGTTTCCAAGCCACAGGCAGACTTCACTTCCATCTACCCCTCACAATTCCCTCAAATAGATTCCAAACATAATTCCCATACATCTACCCTACCTCTAACCTTCCATTTTCATTCACCTGTACTTCTTTCCACCATCACTCCTGAATCTTGTCTCTCATTTGGAATAGGTATTTGTTCACGTTTCTGAAATTCACTCAGAACTATGCTAATGATTTTCCTGATTCCATACCTCCTTTCATCTGTATAAATAGAATTGTTGTTGTTGTTGTATCTTTTGGCTTTTGAACTCCGGTCCACTAATGATTGGCAGTAGATTTTTACATACCGAGTTTCCAGCCCTGATGTATAACCTTCAACGAAGGTACACCCATTCACGCATGTCTCCACACAGAAGACACTTTAGCTGAGAATCGAACAGGACAGCGTCTTACTGTGAGGCGACAAT
Organism: Protopterus annectens; assembly: GCF_019279795.1. Classification (NCBI taxonomy): domain Eukaryota; kingdom Metazoa; phylum Chordata; order Ceratodontiformes; family Protopteridae; genus Protopterus; species Protopterus annectens. Next base: position 376,500,723 of record NC_056749.1, read on the forward strand.
GCTACCACAGCACCACCACCGCTCTAAATGGCTTTAGGGTTCTACCAAAAAAGTCCTTGAAAGCAATGCTTACAACACCAGCCCTTACTCCTTAAAGTGCTTAGAAGCATTGATTATTGTTTTCAAAATAGAATCACTTAAAATGTTATTTGAAATAAAACTGAGTCTTTAAGAGTATTTTCACCAGCCTGGAGAGGCCCTGTTTGCTCCTTGTCTTTGCACTAGCTGCTGATGTCCTTTTCTCATTATATATCCTATTCTATGTTTCTGTCTATGCTCAGTCTTCTGATTGGTTTGTTCCTTCAGCGTAGACCTGTACTCTATGCCATACCACATGGGCTTTCCATTTCTACAGTTAATGATGTAACATTCTGCTTTTCTGCAGTTAATTATAGCTTGTACATTATGTTTCAGAGTGCTGCAAAATAAATGTAATCACTAGCCAGTCCCAATCTCATTATGAGCTATCCCATTCATTGTGTATTACTGCACAGTGCATCTAGAAATTTCCTAGCTGCTGAGATATGTACACTGTTGTAGCTACTACTACATTTCTTTTGGAATTTGGATTACTTAGTCTTCTTCTTCTTTTGGCTTTTCCCAGTTAGGGGTCGCCACAGTAGATCACCTGTCTGCTCATGATTAGCAGTGGAGTTTTATGGTGTCGAGTTGCCAGTCCAGCACCCAACCTTCCACAGAAGGCACACACACACACGCACTCACACCTAGGTAAAGTTCTTAAATCATGCAAGATATTTGGGCGTTTGTCCATTCTGTGACACCACTCTTTAGATATAGCAAGGGTACAAGATTTAAATAACTTTAGCACTTCCATCAACCTGAAGAGAAAAAAATAAGGAAAAAAATAGGAAATACAGGTACTTTGACTGCTATCTCATGTGAAACACATAATCTTCTGATTAAATTGGAAAATTATTGTAGCAGTTTTGTTGCAAATTAAATGACAAATGAAGAAAAGGCCACATTTCTGTGTTTGTGGAGCTGAAACATACAATTTAATAAAAGTATCCTAACTATTGAAAACTCTATTGAGAAGATCTGTGCTCAGCAATTAAGTTTATTGCAATATCATTCAAATTCTAAATCTAGTGGGATACTAGAAAAAAAAAGAATTTGAGTGTTGTAATAGGAGGTTTATTGAATTTTTGACTATGTAGCTGAATTAAGAGTATTATTACAGAAAGGCATTTATGGAAAGAAATTACAACAATTGCTGACAGATATACAGAACTGCAAGTGGAATAAATTATGAATGAATCCAATAAAGTATCAGAAAGTTAGTTTGCATATTAAAATACTTTAGTAATCTTTTATTAGTAGAAGCAGCAAACAAAAAATAGAAACTGCTTATACCATAAGCCTACTTTTTTCTCACTTCATATTGCAATTCCTTTTTGTAGTATACTAACTTACCTTTAATTTCTCTATATGCTGGCTAAAATTTCTCTAAATATTAAATCACTGCCATATAACTTATAACTTTAACCATTGTTTTCATATTATGTCTAATCTTGTATGATTATTTAAACTGTAGTTGTTTTTTGTATTAGTAAAATTATTTGTATTTGTAAAATTATTGTTTGTAAAATGTTTTGTAATACTTCAGATCTTTTCTTCCCGGGACTCCGCTGAAAATGGGCTCCTATCATGTCAGACTTTCCCAGTAATCAAATGCCAATAAATAAATAAATAAATAAATAAATAAATAAAATAGTATAGAAAAAGGACAAAATGCAATGTTGTATGAATGAATGTATGAATGAATACATGAACAACACATTTCACAGTGTGGTCCTCAAGAGTACAGATCGCAACAAAGTTAAAGATTATTATAGGCACCATGGTAAAAGGCACATAGTTTCTTAATGCAAATTTAAGCAAGGGCAATGTTATTTGTGTGGTTAACTGAACACAGACAGCAAAAACCTTTTAAAATAAAAGAAATGTATATAATCAGTAAGCTTGCATTGTAAAACTGAAAATAAATCTGTCTCTGATCACTCATATCACATCACATTTTTGAAGGGGAGGAAAGAATTCAGAGCAAATATTCTCATGCATAAATTGTACAGTTGAGCTTGGAAAATAACTCATTCCTTATCCAAAGGAGTACAAATGAAGATAGAAAGTATGTCTATGAATTCTGATTTTGATGCTAGGAACATTGTAACCATTATAAATTAACCAAAATCCACAGAAACTGGTAATGTAGTTTTGCAACCAATTGATCTCACTAAAAACATACAAGAAGACATATAAAATTTGTACAACTGAAAAAGCAAAATTTTCTTATAAGGAAAAAAGGAAACATCCTTAATAAAATGTGGCAGATAAAATGAAGTAGTCTTGCCAGGTGGAAGCTGGTTATACAAGATGCCTTTAAACTCAGGAGAAATAAAGCACATGCTTTCTGAAAATTAAGCTCTAGAAAAGTGATTTGTAGACATGAGACAATATGTAAAAAAGAACAACATGCTTTAAATGGAATTGCAGATAATGTACGTGTTCCATCAGATGTTTATACATAGATTTTTAGATTTAGATTTTTTTAGGCTTTTGCTGATGTACTACATAGGCTACCTATTTCAGGAAAGCCTACAGACTTTTACATGTATCATCAATTACTGATGTATTGGTGTTACATATTACAAAAAGTGCACCAGTACATACTGAACTAATTAAGCACTGGACTGTCAGAATGTAACTGCGTACACTTCACTACTCTGAAGATATTTCAATGAGGTATAACATCTGAATACAGATGACACTACAGCTATCACCTCTCCTTTATTGTCTTCATTATTTTTGTTCTCATCACTTTCATTTCCATTCAGTCACAGGAAATATACTATCCTGCTATCTTTTTTCATCTCAGATGTGTTATTTTGGATTACATCTTTTACTAAAATGTTTTACTAATTTGTTGATTGCTGATCTCATTTAATATTACCTTAGCTATGTCAGTTAATTCATGGCAGAATCTTTATATAATCATCCACAACTGACTCTACGTCAACATTTTTAACTTTTCCATTTGGCGTGCAAGTTGCACTTTTAACATGATGGAGCTTATGTCCCCCGGCCTTTATTGCAAATGGGCATGGAGCAGAAAAACAAAACAATAATGAAAAAGAACAGATATGATGAATGGACATAGATAAGGAAAGAAGAAGAATGGATTGAGCCATCTCATGCAATCATTTTAGATCAATTTCACTATTTCTACAGAACACCTTTTTCACATATCTACATCTGGCTGAGACTGAATTCTGTGAGTCCACATGCTTCCTCTTGCACATGCTTCTTTTGAGGGGGCTCCTCAGTGGGGGTCTCTGAGGAGGACTTGGAAGAGTGGGTACCCTGACTGGGGGTGTCCTGTGACTTCTCTGCCCAGTGCACCAGGGGTGGTCTGTGACAGCTGCAGCTCAGGGGGCAAAAACTGGGATTCTGACATTGTAGGAGTGCTACTAGAAGCAAGAGCCCTCTCCATTGCTTGGAAGGCAGGCCTGCACAAAGAGGGATGGGAGCCCAGAACCGAGAAAGACAACCTCAGGACCAGGTCACACCCCACTCCAATGGACCCACCCCCATGGGTGGACCCTCAAGCAAGATCGGCATGGGCACAGTCATTGGCACCAAGTAGGGAACTGAGGAGAAAGTTGGCACCATAGCCCGGGCCAACGCACCTGTTCTCCAATCCCCAGATGATTGAGGAAGGACTGGTTCGGCGTGAACCGAAGACCAAAGGGACAAACTCAGAGCCAGAGTGAGATGCACCATAGGCACTGAGGGGGTGGGTTCCAAGAAGGATGTCGGAACAGAAGGCTTCAGAACCGAGATGGTCGAAGAAGTGTAAGATGGAGTCCATGGATAGGGCAACCCAAGTCCAGCAGGTGGATGGGTTTTAGAAAATGATGGAATCCCTCTGGCTACCAACAGCTGGTCAACAAGATGCACCACATTGTGTTCTGAAAGGCTCCTGGTGGATCTAGTGGATACTTCAGATGGGGAGTCAGGATGTTTGAGAAATTGGCTATACGCTTGGCCCAGAAACGGGTCTACTGAGGGATAGTATTGGGTCTGTGGTGCAATGTCTGCAGGCACCAAAGTTTCTAGTTTCGAGACTGGAAGCAAAGGGGTCAGATCCAGTGAGGTCGGTACAACGCTTGGTGCTGAAGTGGCACTCGGAGCCAAAAAGGTCGGTTCCAAAATGGAAACCAAAGTCGAAGGTGTGCCCTGAGCCAAAGTAGCTACAGGTGCCAAAGTTGAAATAGGCATAGTAAGATCTATGATCGGTGCCGGAGGCAGGGTCTATGCCAATACAGGCATTGGTATCGAAGGTTTTGAGACATTCAGATCAGAGGAAGGTGGAGCAAAAGAGGGAGATTTATGCTCCAACGATAACTTAGGGACCTTAGATTTCCCATATTTGCTCTGATCACCCGATGGTAAAGAAGGAACACAATGGGATCTCTTTCTGTCCTTAGAAGGAGGGTTTGAGACCTCCATTGCAGAAATGGCCACTGAGAAGGGAGACTTGAATAACCCCTTCAGAATTAGTTTATTTTTGCACTCATTAAGAGTGCATTGCCTGAAACTTTGACAAATATCACATGAAGGCTGCACCAAAAGGTGGGCCACTCCCAAACAGTATACACAGTCATTATGCAAGTCACTGTTAGGTAACTTACCCTTACAAGTAGTACAATGCCTAAAGCCAGAGGTACCCTTCTTATCCGACATTTTAATTGAAAGGACACCACAACTAACTGTATAATCCAATAATAATGAAGTCACCCAGTCAAAAAAAAGCATACGAAACCACAAGAAAATACCAATATTACAACATACTGTATATGTGAAGAAAGGGAAACACCTGAACAGAGATAAAAAGCTAATGGGTTAGGCAAGAGAAAGCAATACCAGCTATGGTATTGAAGAAATACCACAAGGGTAAAGGAAAAGGCCGGACCAACAATGGTACTTGGGAGGGTGGCCTAATGGTTAAGGTGTTTGCCTTACAAACACAAGGTGCAGAGTTTGTCTCTCACAAGGGATAATTAGCTGGGCTTAAAATGGCTCACAAGGGCAGTTAGCCTAGTACTAATCTATGTCTATCTATGTCTTTGTCTAGTTAGGTTTACCAATGGTAACAGTGGGTAGAGTGGAGAAAATATGGTTAGATCAAAGAAGAGACACTAGAAATACTAAAAGTTTAGTAAAATATGAATATATCCAAAAGCTTTTACACAAATATCAAAAAAGATTTTACTTAGCTGAGAGCTCAGCTGAAAAGCAGCTTTATGGCTACACAGCAAACGAGATCTGAGGTAACAGGGAAAAGGGCATTCTGGGTAGAGACTTAGCTCGAGAATTTTTTTGGCTGGCGTGAGCTTGGTAATAGGCCGACTCGGTTCTGAGGGCTCAGTACCAAAGCCATCAGTGATGAATGGAAAGAAGATTAACAACATCAGATCAAGTATTTGCACATCCTGAAGCATCATTCTTGATGGAGTCAAAAAGGTAAAACTTTATGTTATTTAAGTTTGTATTTTAACATTTGGTGCAGTGACTCTGATTTGAAATTAGGTTGCTGCAGGGCAGTGTGAAATAAATCACAAGGGTCCAGCACAGAAAGCTATTCTGTGAATTCCACACTACTTTGTATAGAACAGTCAGAGTCTCAGATACCTAACTATTCAGGCTGTGCAAATATGCTAGATTAGGTGGGGAAAATTGATTTGTGGGAAAAATGTTTTTTCCTTCTTAAAAATGGTAGTTAAAAGAGTGGAATGAGTGAATAATTGTTTTTGTTGAATGACTGAGTGTGCCAGACATGTGCATGTCAAGTAATAGTAGGAGAACCCCAGAGGAAATAAGGAAAAGTTTAATGAAGTGCATGTGCATACAATAAAAAGAGAAATTAACACAATAAGGTGCCTTGTGTTGAGGGTGGTATCCTCAAGAGATGACATTAAAAGGTAAGAGAGATATTTTGTGCTGTTTTATGCATGAGTGAGAAAAAGTTAAATCAAATTAATGAGCCTACAGCATGCTAGGACATAGGTGTATGTGCTAGTAAATCGAATTCATAAGCCTATAGCAAGCTGGGACATAGATGGATGAGTGTGTGCTGGTGAATTAAGTTCATGAATCTATACAAATAAAAACGGCAACTTCTACAGGGAACCAAACCAATAAAATGAGAAGTGTGCCAAAAGGAGAAGTAGCCCAACTGTTCAAAGATTTTATTCACCAACAAGATAAAAATGAATTCATTTTTATCTTGTTGGTGAATAAAATCTTTGAACAGTTGGGCTACTTCTCCTTTTGGCACACTTCTCATTTCATGAATCTATAGCGTGCTGGGACATAGGTGTGTGTGTGTACTTGTAAATCAAGTTCATGAGTCCTTAGCACATTGGGACATAGGTATGACTGTGTGAAAGTACCATCAGAGGGTCTGAAAGAGTGCTCAGTTCTGGGCACAGTACATATCCATGCCTGTTATCCCAATCACAGTGTTGAAGCTATACATTTTGAACTCGTGATGGGGCAAAAGCAAGGGGGATGCTGTGGGAAAAACCTTTCCTCTATCATCGCACAACAGAATCCCTTACATCTTTGAATGGTTTGTGAATTAGTGTAGTCATTTTTTTTCTTTCTGGATTACTAGGATCCAGGATTTACAAGGTAAGTCTTAACATGGAAATTTGAACAAAGTTAAGTAGGCAGTATCAAATCCCTACAAAGGGAACACCTGCATATTATATGTATCATAATTATGGAAAGGAAAGCTGTAAGTACTTGATTTAGTGTTTCAGCTTAATAAAATTGCCCTGGTGAAGTATTTCCATTAAATGGAACTTATGATAAGAATAAATTAGGGAATCTGAGAGGAATTTTGGAAGAAAAGAAAAGAAAAACAAAATAAGTGGGGAATGATGGACAGTAATTCATTCTTGGTATACTGAAGCTCTTAAAAGGGAAAAGGACTCAGCATTAAAGGAATTACAGAATACTAAGAAGTTGCTACAACAGGTAAAAGAGGTTAAGAAAGCAGTACAGACCAGGAAAAAGGGATCCCATTATCCTGTTTTGTCAGGTTTGGAAGAAACTAGGCACAGCCAAACAGCAGAGATTTCAGAAGAGGATGATAATCCTCCAATAGCTACTGCACCCCCGCCCTCACCCCCATATGTACTGGTATGGGTGGCTACTGTATAAGAGTCTGCTGTTTCTCAGACCCCTGCATTTCGATCAACTATCCATTGGATACCAGGTCAGCACAGTACTGTTGCATCTCAACATAGTTCCCCTGTTCAACTCCCATCTTCAGAACAGACATCTACAGTCGGGGGGGGGGTTCTTCCTCTCATTTTCAACAAGCTTCTACTTCACTAAAACAAGCAATAGTATGACACATTGTGGCTCTCCACACCCACTAGAAGCAAAAGTCCACTGAAAGGAAACACCTGACACATAGTAATAAAATCCAAACAAACTAATAAAATCCAAATCACAAGGTCACAAAGTTTCAGACTTGCGTCCTTCTTCAGTATGCAAAGAAAGAGATTTTTCAGCCTCATTTAAATACTGTCAGTATAAAATAACATGATAGAGCTCATTAAATTAGACATTTCTTCTTAAAGCTATAGCCTTAAAAATCTAGAGTATCAATATATAGCATAAAGAATACATAATATAACAAAAATACATGCAGATAAAAACATCTAAAACTTCATTTTAGCTATTTTCTTATAACCATTTGCTTCTTTTTCAGTACTGGTTTAAGACTTGTATTAGCATTAATTTCAGGTTTAACATCTGCCTGAAGTAGTGTTATCCATTCATATTTGCTCATCTCTAGAGCATTATTAAAATCACCTCCTCTAATCTTTGGATGTATAACATTCATAACATGGAATTTAAATCTATGCTTAGAGCCAGCATCCTCAAGATGTTTGCTAGTGCAGTTGTGTTCACCTTCCTCCTGATGTTTGATTTATGCTTAGTAATTCTATCCTTCAACCTATGTGTGGACTTACCTATGTAAAATGCAGTACATTCTACATAGGTAGCAAAGTAGATAATGTTGCTAGTATTGCATGTAGCCAATGCAGACATATTTTAGGTTAGGGGGTGTATAAATTCATTATCAGACAATATATCACAACAGCATGAGCAGTTATGTCATGGAAATGTCTCTTTTAATTGATCTATTCTCTTTCAACTGTAAGTCTTTATAACATAGGTATTTCTTCAAACTATTACAGTTCTATAGGAAAAATTTGGTTTATCACCAATAATATCCCTAATCTCTGGTGCTGAGGACAGTGGATTCCAGTTTCTAGAAATAATATTTTTAACATCTCTTGTCCTCCTATTATACCTTGTTGAATAGCATAAATGCTCATATGTCTTCCAAATAATACTGTTTCGAGCAGAACTATTATCAGAGAAGTAGGGTTTAGCTATATTCTCTCTCTTATTCAATATTTCTCTTTTCAGATCTTCCAAATGGTCAGCAATAATAACCCATTTCTCCTTAAAGTCAGAGCTCATCTCATCCATTTGTTGTTCACATTTCTCTTTACTAGTTTTTAATCTACTGACCCACAATAGCTGAATCTTTAATAAACCCTTAAACACATGGTCAGCATGGATTCTAGTCCTCTGTGTGTACTTGTTTGCATGCACTTCCTTTTTATAAACATAGTAATTATATTCTCTTCCCTCTCTATTCTAACGTCTAATTCATTGCATTTTTGGAATGAGAAATAAACTCAAGAAAGTTAGTACTATTAAGATAGTCAACAAAACCGTCAAGTTCTCCTATGTCCCCTTTCCAAATTAAAATAATGTCATCCACAAAACACTTATAAAACAAAATGTTCTCTACAAATTGTGATGGACCTATGTAGATGAATTGCTCTTCCCAATGCCCAACTACGATATTCACATATGTGTTTGCCACAGGAGTACCCATAGCTACCCCTGCTTGCTGATGAAAAATGTCATTCTGAAACATGAATATGTTGCTCAAAACCAATTCTAGCAGCTCACAGTTTCAGTTTCCCTTCCCAACATCTTTCCCTGTATACATAAAAACTGCATCATACTATCAATGCCAAAATAATTAGGAATAACTGTAAAAAGTGATTTTATTTCCATTGTAACAAAGATACAACTCAATTCACAGTTAACTGTATACCATTCATAAAGGTAGTATAAAAATCATTAGTGTCCTAAATACAACTTTTTAATTTAGGGAGAAATTTACTTAAAACGTGGTGGAGGTACATTGAGATGGGCTCAGTGACCCATCCACCTCCGGATACAATCAGCCTCATGGGATGTTTTTCAAGACATTTATGTATTTTGGGAAGGCCATACATGACAGGCATAATGGGGCATGGAACACAAAAATAATTAAACATATCTAAAGAGATATCACCATTGATCTGCAGTTCATAAACAACAAGGTTCACATTAGAAATACATTTTTTTAACATCAGTCATACTAATTTCTTTAAAAGTAGAAGTGTCACTTAAAAATTCTTTCACTGCTGTTTCATAATCACTATGGCCCCACCCTTGTCAGCTTGCTTAATTACAATTTCTTTACTGTTCTGAAGCCTCAAAAGTGCTTCATATTCACTAGGTTTTAAATTATACCATTTTCTTAAGTCTTTCCGACCATAAAGCTCACGAAGCTCCCTTTCACAAATAGAAAATGCATTCAATAAGGGGGGGGGGGGTTGCTGGTACAAAAGTACTTGCTCGTTTACAAGTTTGTGTAGTACAAGTGTGTCTTTAAAAATAAGTTTAAAATTCAAATTTCTAATCAATACTTTGAGGTCAGTGATCACTTCCACAACCATATCAGTAGTAGAAGGAATAAACGTTAGTCCTTTCTGTAATAGTTCAAGGACATCATTGGTGATATTATAATCAGGTAAATTCACCACTACCTCCGAGTCTTGTTGGCCATGTTTTTTGAATGGCTGCATGTTTGTGAGCCTGTACTCTGCCATCTTGGCCCTCCTCCTCCGCCTCTTCCTTGGCATCTGGATTGGTCATGACTCTTCACATTCACCTTCCCTGGTTGATGCAAGTGAAAAGAGGAGTGTTGAAGAATCCTGGTGGGATGAGCAGTTTTGTTCACCTCTGTATTAGGCACACAAGTACCGAGGATGAAGAGGTGTAGAAGGATTAATATTATTCAGATTCTGAGCAGGAGCATTGTTGGTGTTGATATTTCTGATTCTGTCATTAGTTCATTGCATATTGGTCGGAGTGGAAAAGCTGTCCAAGTCATACATAGAACCGTTTTGAGCATTACAACTCCTATGGAGTTTTTCTTCCCGTTTGTATATTTTGGTTTCATCACCCTTTAGGCCAGGAGAAAATGTTTCTCGACTCAAAGTCTTTTATATCTCTCAATAGCTTGCGTTTTTTGGTATTTTGTAATTTCTTATCATAATTAGCTAATTTGTCAAGTGTCAGCATTAAATTTTTGTAGGATACTCAGTTCATTTTGGTTTACTATCATTTGTGTGAACGACATTCTGTTGGCACATTTGCAGAAAATCAGAATGTTGTGCACAAAATGAGAAGTGTATGGAATAGTTGAACACACTTATGCGAATGCTGTAGTGCATTCGCATAAGTATGTTCGACTATATGTATGGAGATCGCAGTACAGTGGGGACTAGAAATTCATCCATATCACCACTGTAATGCGATCTTGGAGTTGGAATATATTAGTAGCAGGGGGTGTGGGGGGTGCAGGGGGGCATGCCCCCCCTGCAAAAACATGATAGGCATGCATTTTAGTTGAAGAAAAACAGCTCTGCCAGGAGTTCGACATTAATTTCAAATAGTTTTTCGTTTTTTTGGAGCAGTGTTTTGAACATGCGCAATGGTGACTTTCGACATGATGGGCTAGTAACGTGCCTGTAAAATGTTTTGTGTTTCGTGTTAAAGGTAGTAAGCCATTCATTTTCAAGTTGGAGTATCTCGCCCTGCAAATTCATCTTCAATTTTACTGAAGAATTGATTCATCAGGGACATATACTCCGCACTTAGCCTCAAATTTAAACTTTGTAGGAGCTCAGGGTACACATTTCTACAGGAAGGCATTTTTAGTACCCTGAGATGCCAAGGCACAATTCCAAGCTCTAAGTAGGTCAAAAAAACTGGAGCATTGTCATTGTAGATTTTTAAAAATTTGTACCTTTTTCTCAATCTCCTCAGTCTTATCCTTGAAAATTGTGTTTGGTTCACTCATAGACACATCACTAGAGGCGTTAAAGTCCTTGAATTGTATGAGCAAGGGATTGTTTGATATATTCAACCTACTATGGACAGAACAACCAATATGATTAGTGCTCTGAGTACAGCCCATAGAAACAGGCCGTGTCATATCAAAAATCTATCAAGTGCTCAAGGCAATCCAAAAAAAAACAAGAACAAAGTAGTAGAAAGGACCAGCACTAAGGTAAACCTTCAGTGAGACAACCAAAAATTCAAAAAGAAGAAACTAGAAATTTCTTCTTAAAGGTACAGCCTTAAAAAAACTAACGATGTATACCATAAAGAATACATAATACAACATAAAAAATGCAAAATACATATGCAGATAAAATATAACAATTCATTTTAGCTATTTTCTTATAACCATTTGTTTCTTTTAATACTGGTTTTAAGACTTATATTAGCATTAACCCCAGGTTTAACATCTGTCTGAAGTAATGTTATCCATTCATACTCTTCATCTCTAGAGGGTTATTAATATCACCACCTCTAATTTTTGGCTATAGAACATTCATAACACAGAATTTAACTCTATGCTTAGAGTCAGCATCTTCAAGTTGTTTTGCTAGTGCACTGGTGTTCACCTTCCTCCTGATGTCTGATTTATGCTCAATAATTCTATCCTTCAACCTACGTGTGAACTTATCTATGTAAAATGCAATACATTCTACACAGGTAGCAAGGTAGATTAATGTTGCTAGTATTGCATGTAGCTGATGCTTTGACATATTTTCCTGGTTAGGGAGTGTATAAATTCATTATCAGACAACATATTAGAACAGCATGAGCAGTTATGGCATGGAAACATCCCTACTCTATTAATTGGTCTATTCTCTGTAAGTCTTTACAACACAGGCATTTATTCAAACTATTACAGTTTCTATAGGAAAAACAAATGGTTATAAGAAAATAGCTAATGAATTTTTTTTTATTTTTTATCTGCGTATGTATTTTTTGTTATATTATGCATCCTTTTATGCTATACAGTGATACGCTAGATTTTTAAGGTTATACCTTTAAGAAGAAATTTCAGGTTTAATGAGCTGAGTGATTTTACACTGATGGTACTTAAATGAGGCTGAAAAATCTTTTTCTTTACACACTGAAGGACACAAGTTTGAAAGCTTTGTGACCTTGTGATTTGTATTTATTAAAGTCTGGATTTTAGTTCTACATGTCAGGTGTTTCCTTTCACTGGACCTTTTGCTTCTATTTGCACTTTTGGGTTGTCTCAGTGAAGGTTTACTTTAGTGCTGGTCCTTTCTACTACTTTGCTCTCCACTCACACTCACATGATAGGGTAGGAAAAGAGGCCATTGCCTCTGGAGAGGATCTTTTGGCAACCACTCAGAGAAACTGAGGGCTAATAACAGAGAGCTTGTTAATCACTCTTGGTCCCCTGCTGATTTGCAGACTACATCCAAATGTTTTCTAAATATCATAGATCTGTTAAGGTTTAAGGAGAAATTAAAAACTATAATATAATGTTACAACCCTACTTTGGCAGATTTAAAGCAGCTGCTTTGGGTAGTCACTTCAGATAAAATAAGAAAGCAGTTGTTTCAAAAAGCTGGAACAGATTTTACTATCTCAGAGAATGCACTTATAGACAAAAGGACAGAGTTGTTAAAATTGCAGAAGTATGTCATGTTAGGACAGATTTAGTAAGATACGGGCATAAAAACAAAACAGGAAACATGTCAACTTAGGACAGATTTAGTAAGATACGGGCATAAAAACAAAACAAAGAGGAAGCCCTTACAGATTATTTGAGCCACCTTAAGGAAGTGTTTGCTAGACATTCAGGAATTCCAGATCCAGAACAAGCTAAGCCATCTATTGCAGCGGCTTTTGTGCATGGTCTGCACACTCCTGTACAGAATCAAATAAAGCAAGTGCTTATAGACTGGTTGAAAGGTCTTGGCGTCCTGACTAAGTGCTGCAAATCATTGTACTGAGTAGCAGGAAAAATAGAGAAAGGATACTGAGGATAAGCTGTCAACTTTGCAAATAAGGCAATTAAAATCCCCAAGGGGGAGAGGAGATGATAGAGGGTTTAGTAAGAATGTTGATCAAGTGGAACAAGGTGCAGCTGGTTGGCAACAATGAGATAGCAGTGCTCCTCCTGCTGCAGCTGATGGATCTTGGTTCAATTGTGGTGAAGCAGGACATCAAAGAGGAGAAAGCCCACACAAGCGAATGCAGAGTACAGGATCCTGGGCTGAATGGCAGACAGATTATAACTATACTGCATTTCCTCCACCAACTCCTCACATTGGAAGGAGCCAGGAATCACTATACTGACTATGCTAGGATAATGAAACAGAAATAAATCTTGATCCTCTGCTGGCAATAGATCAAAAGGGACCCTATGTTATGGTAGAAATAAATTAAAAGGAAATTCCTTTTCTAGTGGATACTGGAGCCACTAGATCTGTATTAGAAGTTACTTCAGGTAGTCAAACAGTATCAAAACAAATTAAAAGCAGTTGGGGTAACAAATACCACTGTTACATAACCTGTTTCAGAGCCTAAAACCACATCTTTAGGACGTGTTGAAGAAAGGCATTATTTCCTTTTGAGTACTACTTCACTGGTGAACTTGCTAGGAAGAGGCAGTGCCCAGTTGTGTACACTTACCATAAATGTAGATGTTCGAGTGTATTCAATGTTGTAGTCATCACATTTGGGTTATCCCTGCCAAGGTAACCCTCATCCGGCCCAAATAGCAGAAACTTAGTATTTCTGCATCAGTTGCTGTCACTTGAGGACTGACATCAGGTCGTCAGTAGTATAAAGTACGGCAGTCGATGCCATTACATCAGTTTTTCTTGCCCTAACTTGTCAGTAGCCCCCAAGTAGGATGTCAGGCTCTGGTGGAAGAACCCCACCAGTGGAAAATAAATACCAATATGTCTCTCTGTAAGGAAAGGAGAACAATAAGGAAAAATGGTAATAAAAGGAGAAAGAGAAGTCAGGGGGCTGGAGGGAGGGAAACAAGGACTGCAACAGTGAACACACTCGAACATGTACATTTATGGTAAGTGTACACAACTGTACTATGTTCTTCAGGTTTCACTGTTGCAGTCATCACATTTGGGTAGATTCCCAAAGGTGAGGAAAAGGGTGGAGGCAGTCAAGGAAACTAGGGGCTGGCTAGGATGCCATGTAAGACTGCTGAGGCAAACCCTGCCCTGGATTAGGAGAAGAGAGGCAGGTGGTAATGCTTGGTAAAAGTGTGAATAGATGTCCAGGTGGCAGTCTCCAGGATGTCCCTGGTGGGGATTCCTCTGAGGAAAGCTGCAGAGGTGGAGGCTGTTCTGGTGCAGTGCGTCCTGACCCCCCCCCCCTTGGGGGAGGCTTTCCATGCTGTTTGTAGCAGAAATTAATGCAGTGTGCTATCCATTTGGAAATGGTTTGTTTGGAGATGGCTTTGCCTTCTGCCCCTGTAGCAAAGCTAACCAGCAATTGATCAGACTTTCTGAAGGATTTAGTCCTGTCTAGATAGAATCTGAGCTTTCTGTGCACATCTAGTGAGTGAACAATCCTTTCCCCCTTGTTCTGGGAATTAGGAAAAAAGGTGGGCAAATGAATGGATTGGTTGAGAGCCACACTGGACACCACCTTGGGCATGAAGGATGGGTTAGTTTTGAGGGATACCCTGTCTGCATGGAAGATGATGAAGGGTCCCACAGCCGTGAGTGCTTGCAGCTCATAGACTCTTCTGGCTGAAGTGATGGCCAGAAGGAATGCTATCTTCCAGGAGAGAACTTTTAGCTCTGCAGAAGAAGCTGGTTTAAAAGGGGGCAGGGTGAGCTTTTCCAATACAAAGTTAAGGTCCCAAGCTGGTGTTGGTGCCCTTCTGGGTGGCCTCAAGTTGCTAGCCCCTCTTAGGAATGGCTTGATCAAAGGGTGTGAGAAAAGGGGCTGCTCAGTGTCAAAATGTGCAGAAATAGCAGAGGCATGAATTTTTTTTAGAGGAGAAAGAGACCACTGTGTAGTAGGTCAGCTAAGTAATCTGGGATGAGAGGGAGGGCTGTGCCATATTTGCTCCCTTAGCCTGGATCCAGGTGCAGAACCTTTTCCATTTATCAGCACAAGACTTTCTGGTGCTAGGGCGTCTGGCCTCACGGATAACATCCAAAACCTGTTTACTGAGGTTGGCAGATTGGTTCGGGGTTAGGAAATAAGCCAAGCTGCCAAACTGAGTGTCTGCAATTGGGGATGCATGAAATCCCTTTCCCTCTGGGTCAGGAGGTTTGGAATCTGAGGAAGATGCCATGGAGGCAGCAGGGACAGGCTGTGCAGCAAGGGGTACCAGTGTTGCTGTGGCCATTCTGCAGCTATAAGAATGGTCCTTAGTTTTTCCTCTCTTACTTTAAGCAGTACCCTGGGGATGAGAGGTAGGGGCAGAAAGGCATAGACCAATAGACTGACCCAGGGGAAGGACAGGGCATCTACTTTCCAAGCCATGCAGTGATGCTCCCTGGTGCATAATTTGCTGAGCTGATGGTTGGTGTGGGAGGCAAAGAGGTTGACCTTCGGGGGTTCCCCAATTCTGAGTTATTAGGGTAAAGGTACTTCTGTTGAGTTGCCACTCATGAGGGTCCAGAAGATTTCTGTTTAATTGGTCTTGCCAGAGAGTTGAGAAAGCCTGGTATGAATTGTGCTAACAAGTGTAGTTGCATGGCAGAGGCTGTGTGCCAAAGGGTCATGGCCAGCCTGCATAGAGGGTAGGAGTGAGTCCCTCCCTGCTTGTTGATGTACTACATCACAGTGGTGTTGTCTGTTTTGATCAGGAGAGCCCCTGGAGAGAGAAGGGGCTTGAAAGCTATCAAGGCATACTGCACATACATCATCTCTTTGTGAGGGATTTGCTGAAGGCTCCATTGCCCCCGTATTCACCTGCAGTCAGGTGTGCACCCCAAGAATAGTCTGATGCATCTGTGGTGAGGGTCTGGGCAGGGGGGTGGGGAGAAAGACAGCCCCTTGTTGAGGGAGCATTCTATTGCCCACCAAAGAAAATCTTTTCTGAGGCAAGGAATTATAGGTAGAAGAGTTTCTAGGTCTTGAGAGTGGTGACACCAAAGGGTCTTTAGGTACCATTGAAGTTTTCTCATATGCAGCTTGGCATATGGAATGAGTATAATGCAAGAAGCTGTGAACCCCAGAGCTTGCAGGGAGCTGGGGGCCTGGTGGCTAGTTGAGAGAAGTAGGTTGTCAGGAAATTTTGTTTCTCTGGTGTAAGGTATGTCCATCTGGGATGCTGTCTCCAGACTTGCTCCCAGGAAGAATATCCTTTGTGTAGGCACCTGCTTGGATTTCTTTTCATTGACTCTGTACTCTAGAGAGGTTAGGAGGGTCTTTATAAAGGCCAGATGCTTGAGCAGCTTTTCCTGGCTGTCTGCCTGACTAAGGCAGTCATCTAAGTATGGGTAAATCTGAATATTTCTTTGTCTGCAAAAGGCAATGGCCGAAGCCAGACATTTTGTGAAAATTCTGGGAGAAGTAGATAAGCCAAAGGGGAGTACAGAGAACTGAAACCCCTGAAGTGGAGATATTTCCTGCATGATTCCCTGATAGATACGTAGAGGTAGGCCTCTTAGATCTAGGGTGGCTAGCCAAGCATCCTTGGAGAACATGGGTAGCAGATGCTGGAGGGTGAACATTTTGAATTTTGGGATCACCAGGAATGTGTTTAGAATGGATAGATCGAGGATGGGTAGCCATATGCCCTCTTTTCTGGGTACCAGAAATAGTCTGGAGTAGAAACCTTGGCCTATCTGTTCTGCAGGAACATGCTCTATTGCCCTCAGAGAGATCAGGGAAAGGATTTGCTTTTGAGCCTCTGCCCACTGACTTGGTGGTAGAGCTGGGAACCCTTTTGGGGTTAGAAGGGTGTGGAAGGAAAATTTGTAGAACCCAGTGGTCCTTCGTAATGGTGGCCCAGGTGTTTGAGTGAAAGGATAGTTTTCATCCTAGGGGTAAGTGAAGGTGGGCAAAGGGAGGGGGTGGAGGAGGTGAGTCATTGTGAGTTCTTACCATAAGGGGGTGGTGTATAACTCCCTCGTTTTGCAGTGGAAGTAGTCCACTGCTTAGATCTCTGCATTCCCTGTGGCTGCTGTCTGTTGGGTCTGTTTCCACGGGGCCTAGGCTGGGCTGGTTTACTGGGAAGCAGGAAAAGTCCAGTGTTTGGAGGGACAATGCCTGCTGAACCTAGGGGGCTGGACCTGCAAGAAAGTTTGTATAGATTTTGCTTCCAACTTTTTTAAGACCTCTTCTGCCTTAGTGACAAATAAGTTATCTTTGTGCAAGGGGGCATCCAACAATTTAGATTTGACGTGGTCTTGTAGGGTTTGTTCCTTAAGCCATGCACGCCTTCTAATGACAGATCCAGTGACTGCTGCCCAGCAAGAAACTTCTAGGGCATCAAAACCACAGTGCAAGGTGTGTTTAGTTACTTGACTTGCAGAATGCATTAACTCTTGTAAATCTTTAGATTCTACCCAAGCAGGAAAGGAAGAAATTTTTTCTTTAAGGAGTTCCAAGGTATTTTGCTGAAATTTCAGCATATGGAACTGACAATTTAGTGCCCTGATAGCAAGAGTAGCTGAGGTGTATACTTTTTTTTTTACCCCATCTGTCCAATGCTGGGGAATCCCTGTCTGAGGTGGTGGGATTCTTAGCAGAGGTTGCTTTAATCTCTTTTGGCCCTTGAGAAATGACCTCAAGGTCAAATGTAGGATTTTTAAAAAGAAATTTGTGAGAGTCAGGGACTCTGTAGTACCAGTCTGTTTTCTGGGAGCTGGAGGAAGGGTGTCAGGAGTCGAGCTGGATTCAAGGAAAACATCCTCCACAACATCCAGGACTGGTGGGATGGTCAAGGGTCTGTGTTGTGGAAGATCTAAGAATTCCCAGTCTCTTTTTAGACTGAGGGTAGTCCTGACTCTCCCATTGGAAATGCTCCCTTAAAGTATGCAGGGTTTCCCCAAAGGAAAAATCCTCTGGGGGAGAGGCTGAAGGAATGGAATCCCCTGCATCAGAATCCTCATAAGTGGAGAGGGGTTGCATGTCTTCATATTCAGATGCTGAGGCAAGGTAGCAGGCACCTCACAGAGGGTTGTTGGTTTCTTGGGTGTGGTTCATACCCTGGCCCTAAGAAACTTGGTAATTTTTGAAAGAACGGTAGTCGCGAAAGAAGACATTGGTTTGTGTAGAGATTTGCTCGTGTGAAGGACTTCCTCGGAAGCCGGCGCCTGCTCAGCAGCTCCCGACCCATCCAAGGTAGAGATAACTGCAGGATCCTTAGTCAAATAAGAGTTTTGTGGCATACCGGACTCTGAAAGGGTCTTGGCAGCGGCCTGCGAATCAACAGAAGCAGGCATCAGGGGCTGCGAAAGCACCTCACTGAGTACCAGAGAACTGATGACTAGCTTAAAAGGAAGCATCGTCGGTAGGTTTGGACCTGTGTAGTCTGTCTCTGTCTTATGTTTTTTCGGAAGATCTGCTGTTGGATGGCTTATTGAAGCCATATCAGAATTCGAGGACTGTAAGCAACAATATCTGGCTACAATAAGGGCCCGAAGATTGATAGTTCTGGTGTTGAACAAAGCACAGAAGCGGCAATGGGGGACGTCGTGGTCTAGGCCTAAACAAGTGACACAGTAAGAGTGGAAGTCTCGGTGTGGTATTTGTTTTCCACAGGCGAGACAATTAACTTTTTTTTTACATCGGTTAGTGTAAGAAAAAAAGATCCCCAATGGGGTACTTAGCTTTAGAAGACTTTAACTTCAATTTGGTAGATGGAAACTCAGGTAGCAGCCAACTGGCACTCATGCGAACTGCTTCTGCTTTGGGCTCCACGGCAGAAAGACTGATGTAATGGCGTCGGCTGCCTTACTTTATACTACTGATGACCTGACGTCAGTCCTCAAGCGACAGCAACAGACTCAGAAATACTAACTCTCTGGTATTCAGGCCGGCCGAGGGCTACCCTGGCAGGGATAATGCAAATGTGATGACTGCAACAGTGACAGTGAAACACGAAGAAAATCTGGTATGCACACTGGGTTGTACTACTTACTGTATACTAGGAAGGGTGCATTTGGATATTCCAACAGAAGAGAAAGGAAGTGTTAGCAGTCTTAGCACAAGTGGAGGAACAGACTGTTGAAGGTATACTGGCAGCTGAAGAACTGTTGTAGCAGGTACCTGCTAACCTATGGGCTAAACATGCTAATGAAGGAGGCATATTAAAATCTGCAGAACTAGTAAAAATAAAATTGGATCCATGTAAACCTCTTCCTAGAGTTCCACAGTATCCACTAAAACCAGAGGCAGAGCAGGGAATCAAACCTGTAATTCAGTCCTTAATAAAACAAGAAATAATAGCGCCAGCTAAATGTCCTTGTAATACTCCTATTTCTCCATGTAAAGAAGCCAGGAAAGGACACTTACAGGTTTGTGCACGATGAGAGTGCTGTAAACAATGCAGTATTACCAACTTTTCTTGTGGTGCCAAATCCAGCAACAATATTGAGTTGCATACCACCTACAATAAAATATTTATCTGTGATAGATGTAGCTAGTATTCTTTTCTATACCTATCCACACTGAAAGTTTTTGTTTGCCTTTACTTATAAGGGACAGCAGCATACATGGTCACAGTTACCACAGGGGTACACTGAGTTTCCTTCATTATTTTCTTGAATTCTAAAAAAAGATTTGGAAGATGTGACATTTCCGGGTGGGTCTGAGTTAGTGCAATATGTAAATGATTCACTAATAGCATCTGATTTTCAGCAATGTTAGCAGGATACACTACAGCTTTTAACTACTCTTGCAGGAAAATGACACAAGATGTCAAGAGAAATATTACAGCTATGGCCATCTGAGGTACATTATATCTTGGTTATCGGACATCTCAGAGTAGCAGGCAGATGCTACCATCTCGTATTGAGGCAATGGCTAAAGCCTCATAACCAACTACTCAAGCAGTTTAGATCTTTCTTAGATATGATGGGATATAGCAGATAGTGGATTTCTAACTATTCAGAAATTGCTAAACCTTTGACAAATCTTTTAAAACAAGACACACCAGAGCCCCTTCTCCATTGGAATAGGGAGGAGGACAATTTATTTCAAAATTTAAAGCAAGCTTTAGCTACTGCCCCAGCCTTAGGATTACCAGATTATGGAAAGACTTTCATTTTATACAGTCATGAAAAAAAATGAAAATGAGTTTGGTCAAGGAGTGCTTGCACAAAAACATGGAGACAACCATCATCCATTAGATTATTATAGTACAGCACTTGATTATTTTACAAAGGGATTTCCACCATGTTTAAGGGCAGTAGCTGCTGCTGACATTCCAGTTGATCTTGCACAATCACTGGTGCTCAGGCATGATCTTATGGTAGCCGTCCCTCATTATGTATCCTCTCCCTTACTTAAAATGAAAATTCAATCACTCTTGGCTGCAAGTTCAACTAAATATAAACTTACACTTCTTTCTGATCCTTCTATTTCTATTTTATGCTGTCCTGTTATAAATCCTGCATCATTACCTACTGACGAAGATGATGAAGAGCATGATCATGTGAGTGTGTGACTAATTATCTGCTTTCTTCTAGAATTACTTAAAAGACACCCCTACACTAAATGCTGAACTAGATCTATTTGCAGATGGTTCCTGTAGAAGAGACTGAAATGAAATTTGGTCACAGAATGTCTGCACCAGTAATGTTTTGCTTCAGCAAAGACTAGAGGGTATATAGTCTACTCAAGCAGCAGAGTTAGTGGCTCTACAAACAGCTTGTGACTTGGCCAAAAATAAGACTGTAAACATATTTATAGTCAATATTCCTTTCGCATTGTACATGATTTTGGGCACCTTTGGAAAAGTACAGTTTTGTACCTACCATAAATGTAGATGTTCGAGTGCTAATACAGCTGCAGTCATAACAGATGGGTTCTTCTGCCGTCAGGCGGGTCCTCGATCGGCCGAATTCCAAAGTCTAGGTCCGGCGTCGGTTGTCGTCGCCTCTTCCCTGACGTCAGTGCGACAGGGGTATAAAAGAACCAGCTGACGCCATTTTCTTTAGTCTTTCTTGCCCCAGATGTCAGGTGCCCCCAGAAGGAAGACAATACATAAAATAGTGTAATAATGCAATGCAATATAATCAAAAAACAGTAGTTACAAGCAAATATACCATAAAAGAATACCCCTAGAGGGGAAGGTGGGAGGGAAACCTGGACTGCAGCTGTATTAGCACTCAAACATCTACATTTATGGTAGGTACAAAACTGTACTATGTTCATCGTGTATACAGCTGCAGTCATAACAGATGGGTAGAATCCCAAAGCTAAGAAAGGGGTGGTAGGCACTAGGTGGAGCTAGGAGGAGCCAAAATGCCCTGCAAGACTGCAGTGGCAAAGCCTGCTCTAGACTTGGAGTATAATGGTAGGTTGTAGTGCTTAGAGAAGGTATGCACAGAACTCCAAGTGGCTGCTTCTAAAATATCCTTGGTAGGAACTCCTCTGAGGAAGGCTGCAGAGGTGGCTGTGGCCCTGGTGGAATGAGTTCTAATGCCTGTAGGTACAGTTTTGCCATGAAAGGAATAGCAAAAGCGTATGCAGTGGGCTATCCATTTTGAGATTGTCTGTTTGGATATTGACTTTCCTTGAGCTCCTACCGCATAGGCCACAAAAAGCTGTTCTGATTTTCTGAAAGGCTTTGTTCTGTCCAAATAATAACCCAGTTGTCTGTAGATGTCCAAGGAATGCAGTACTCTCTCCCCTTTGTTTTGAGGATTAGGATAAAAAGTAGGTAAATGTATGGCCTGATTTAAAGCTACCCTGGACACCACTTTAGGCATAAAGGACGGGTTGGTACGTAATGAAACTCTGTCCTGATGGAAGATGATGAAAGGCTGGACAGCCATAAGAGCCTGTAGTTCTGAAACTCTATGAGCTGAAGTGATAGCCAGAAGGAAAGCTGTTTTCCAGGACAAATATTGTAAATCTGATGAGGCAGCTGGTTCAAAAGGGGGCAAAGTCAGTTTTTCCAGAATGAAATTAAGATCCCAAGCAGGTATTGGTTGTTTTCTTGGAGGTCTTAAATTCTTAGCCCCTCTGAGAAACTGTCTTAATAGAGGGTGAGAGAATAAAGGTGGATCAGTGTTGTATTCTGCAGAAATGGCTGAGGCATGGATTTTGATGGAGGAGAACGAAAGTCCACTGCTTAGCAGTTCGGCCAAATATTGTAGTATTTGAGGTAAATTCAGTTTTCCAGGGCACTGGCCCTTTTTCTCATTCCAAACACAAAAACGTTTCCATTTTGCAGAGTAAGCTTTTCTAGTTGATGGCCTTCTGGCCTCCAAAATGACATCCTGCACCTCCTTGGAGAGCAGGGCCTGCTGTGATGCTAAGGAATCTTCCATGCAGCTAGATTGAGTGTCTTCAGCTGACTGTGAAGAGTTTTGAAGCTGTGCTGAGTCAGAAGAAGAGGCATTAGAGGCAGGGTCCATGGTGGGGAATGCGTCAGGCTCCGTAGTAGTGGGTACCAGTGTTGCCTTGGCCAGTCCGGAGCAATAAGGATCATCTTTGGTCTGTCTGCTCTGGTCTTCAATAGGACTTTGGGCAGCAGAGGAAGAGGTGGGAAGGCATAAACTGTCATTGATGTCCAACTGAAAGAGAGAGTGTCCACTCTCCAGGCCTTTGGATGGAAGATCCTTGAGCAGAATTTTGTTAATTGATGATTTTTGTGGGAGGCAAAGAGATCTATGTCTGGCCTTCCCCATTCTTGGATTATTTCTGTAAAAACTTTTGGATGCAACTTCCATTCATGTGGATCTGTCATATTCCTGCTTAGGTTGTCTGCCAGCGTGTTTTCCTTGCCTGGCAAGTACTGTGCTTGTAGCTCCATTTGTAAGTCCATGGCCATGTTCCAAAGTGACATGGCCAGTCTGCATAGGGATAAGAATGTGTTCCTCCTGCTTGTTTATGTGCCACATAACTGTGGTGTTGTCTGTTCTTATCAATAGCTGACCTGGTTGTAGAAGGTCCTTGAAGGCTGTAATAGCATTTATCACTGCTAGCATTTCTTTTTGACTGATGTGAAGGTGCTTTTCTTTTTGGGTCCATTTGCCCTGAATGCACCGGTCTGTCATGTGCGCCCCCCCAGGCGTAGTCCGAGGCGTCTGTTGTGATGACTTGATTTGCTTGAGTCTTGCTGAATGGAAGACCTGTGTTTGTTTGGCATGCTTGAGCCCACCACAGAAATTCCTTTTGCAGACATGGAATTAGTGGTATCATTGTTTCCAAACTGTGGCTGTGTTGAGACCATATGTTTTTTAGGTACCATTGTAGTTTTCTCATATGCAGCTTTGCACATGGGATTAGTAAGATGCAAGATGCCATGAATCCCAGAGCCTGCAGGAATTTCCTTGCAGTCAGCCTGGTGCAATTTGCCACTGTTCTGAAATATTGAATTAGTTGCCCCTGCTTCTCTGGCATGAGGTAGGCCATCTGGGTGTTTGTGTCCAAATTGGCACCCAGGAACATTATCTTCCGAGAGGGTATTAGTCTTGATTTCTCTTTGTTGACTGTGTATCCTAGAGAGTTTAATAACATTATTACACAAGCCAGATGTTTCAGAAGAATGTGTTTGCTGTCCGCTTGGATCAGGCAGTCATCCAAATAAGGGTATATTTGTATCCCTTGAAGTCTGCAGTAGGCAATTACTGATGCCAGGCATTTCGTGAATACTCTGGGCGCAGTAGATAAACCAAAGGGCAATGCAGAGAATTGATAATGTATTGAACCTGCAAGAAATCTGAGGTACCTTCTGCAATTTTGTCTGATTGGGACATGCAGGTATGCCTCCTTGAGGTCCAATGTTACCAGCCAAGACTCCTTGCCCAGCATGGGAAGAAATTGCTGTAGAGTGAGCATCTTGAATTTTGGTACGAGTAGGAATGTGTTTAGGATGGAAAGATCCAAAATAGGTCTCCAATCTTTGCCCTTCCTTGGCACCAGAAATAGCCTGGAATAAAAACCTTGACCTTGTTCATGTGTAGGTACCTCTTGAATAGCTTTCATGTTTATAAGATCTGAAATTTGCTTTTGTGCCTCTGCCCTTTGATTGTGTGGCAGGTTTGGCATGCCTTTCATTTTTGGAAGGGTATGAAAATGGAATTTGTTCAGGATCCATTTGTCCTTTGTGACAATATGCCAATTTTTTGAGAATAGTGCCAGCTTTCCTCCTAAGGGTGCTGCCATTTGAGACCTGGTTGGCATGCAAAGGGGAAAGTCATTGGTTTTGCTTTCTGAAAGATTGCGAGTTGTCCTCACCACCTCTTTGTGTAGGAGCTTGCCATTGTCTGCCTCTATACGAGCCTTGTGTTTGTCCTCTGCCCCTCGGGTGCCTGTATCTGCCTCTTTGGGGTCTGTCTGTGGCAGGAAAGGACCAGTTTTTGGAAGGCCAATTTCTACTAAAACGTGGGGGTTGAACCTGCATAAATTCTTTCACAGTTTGCATTGATTTAGCCTTTTCCTCCATTTTCCGTAATACTTCCTCAGCATTTGCCCCAAATAGTGCATCCTTTTGAAGAGGGGCATCTAGTAATTTAGCTTTGACATGATCAGGCAAGGCTTGTTCCTTGAGCCATGCATGCCTACGTATGACTGAGCCTGTAACAGCAGCTCTACATGAGGCCTCTAGAGCATCAAAACCACATTGTAAGGTATGTTTACCCACTTGTTCTGCACTATGCATCAAATCCTGCAACTCCTTCATGTCTGGTTGTTCAGGTTGTGACATTTTACTTTTCAATTGCGATAACAGAAACTGTTGGTATTTTATCATATGAAACTGACAGTTTAAGGCCCTCATGGATAAGGTAGCTGAGGTATATACCTTTTTTCCCCACCTTTCTAAGGATCTGGAATCTCTCTCAGAAGGCAATGGGTTTTTGGCAATGGAGGCCTTAACTCCCTTGGGCCCCTGTGAGATGGTTTCTAGGTCAGCAGCATGGCTTTTGTACACAAATTGGTGCGAGTCAGGAACCCTGTAGTACCTGTCAGGCTTAACTGGAGCTGGAGGGAGAGAGTCCGGGTTAAGGCAGGCCTCCGAGTAAACATCATCTAGGATGTCCAGGACAGGAGGTATAGCCAGAGGCCTGTGCTGGGGTAACAAAAGAAATTCCCTGAGTCTTTTCTTGGAATCTGAATAATCCTGGCCTTCCCAGTGGAAGTGTTCCCTTAAGGTATGCAGAGTTTCACCAAATGAGTAATCCTCAGGGGGGGATACAGAAGGAATAGATTCCTCTGCATCAGAGTCTTCAAAAGGAGAGTAAGACTGTTCCTGATAATCAGAGTACTCTGAAATAATGGAGCCCTGATCAGAGGAGGGGGAATCTTCCTCCACTCTGGGTCTTTTGTCCGGAGGTGGCTGAGAACCTCTGATTAGAGTAATTAAATCCTCAGCCATTTTAAGCATCTGTTTCTTAGGCATGGGGCCTGGAGATGGGCCCTGTGTAGCTGGTCTCTTAGGGTGCATGGCAGCTTTAGACTTAGTGAAAGCCTTGATGGAGAAAGAAGAGGAAGGTCTGAAGACACCTTGAGTGGAGGTGGACCTGTCCACATTCTGTGTTTCAATGCCAAGCGTGGCTTCGGTATCTGTAGTCAGGGTGTTGGCTGAGGAGCCTGCGACCTTGGGTACAGGAGACACCGCCGAAGATGTGTTGTCGGTAATCAGGGGCTGCGTAGGCGCCTCGCTGAGAACCGGACCACATGTAGTCGGCTTTGGCGTGGTGTCGGTAGAGGCCGCAGACCTAGAGTGTCGGTCCTTGTCTTTGTGTTTTTTAGACAAAACCGGAGTCGGAGTATCCGACGACATAGTATAGTTAAATGCTTTCCCAAAATAATGCTGGGCGAAGTCCGCCCGACGCTTAATAGTGCGTTTGTTGAATGTAGCACAAAAACGACAGACCGAGACGTCGTGGTCTGGGCCTAAACAAGGTATACAGAGGGAATGGAAATCCTTATGCGGTATTTGCTTCCCACAAGAAATACAATTATTAACTTTGTCTGACATCGGTCTGAGGCAAGAAAAAGTTTTCCCAACGGGGTACTTGGCTTTTAAGAAGACTTCGGTTCCAAATTTTTTGTAATCTCAGGAGCTGGCCGACCGGCACTTGCGAACTGCTTCTGCTTCGGGCACCGCGCGGCAAAAAAGACTGAAGAAAATGGCGTCAGCTGTTTTTTTTATACCCCTGTCGCACTGACGTCAGGGAAGAGGCGACGACAACCAACGCCGGACCTAGACTTTGGAATTCGGCCAACCGAGGACCCGCCTGATGGCAGGAGAACCCATCTGTTATGACTGCAGCTGTATGTACGATGAACATCAGAGGGAATTTTTAACTTCAGCAGGAACTTAGATTAAAAATTCTATGTCAGTGCTCTTTTAGATGCTCATCACCTAAAGAATTAGTAGTAGTTAAATGTAGTGGCCACCAAAAGGGTGTAGATACTGTTTCAAAGTGAAATAGTTTGGCAGAGCAAGCTGCTAAGCAAGCTGTAGAAGGGCTTTGTCCAAAATTACATGTGATGTTATTACAAGAATCGAACAGTGACAATGTGCTTCATTTTAAGAAAGTATCAGTTTTCTAAGCCAAAGCATCACTGGGAGAAGTTCAGAGGTGGCTTAAAGGTGGATGCAGTAAATCCGCTGTTGGGTTACGGCAACATCTGGATGGTCGACTGGTGGCACCTGCCTCCTTGCTACCTTACCTGTAAGGTCATATCATTTACCAGCCCATGCAGGTTAAGATAGAATTATGTAATCAATATATCAGAAGTTGGTACACCCCTCTCCATGTCTCTTCTTTGATATTTCAGTATGTTAATAACTCTGCAGTTTATTTAGAACACAATGTTAGCAAAAATACAAATATTAAAGCTGTATGTTTATCACTACCTTGGGGGATCTTTTGTTAATGTACAGCTGGACATTGTCCAGATGCCAAAGATTTGTAATTTACAATACATACTGGTTGTGGTAATGCATATTTTCTGCATAGGTCTGGGGCTGCTCAGTGTCAAAACGAGCAGAAATAGTAGAGGCATGAATTTTTTTTAGAGGTAAAAGAGAGGCCACTGTGTGGTAGGTCAGCTAAGTAATCCAGGATGAGAGGGAGGGCTGTGCCGTATTTGCTCCCTTAGCCTGGATCCAGGTGCAGAACCTTTTCCATTTATCAGCACAAGCCTTTCTGGTGCTAGGGCGTCTGGCCTCATGGATAACATCCAAAACCTGTTTACTGAGGTTGGCAGATTGGTTCGGAGTTAGGGAATAAGCCAAGCTGCCAAATTGAGTGTCTGCAATTGGGGATGCATGAAATCCCTTTCCCTTTGGGTCAGGAGGTTTGGAATCTGAGGAAGATGCCATGGAGGCAGCAGGGACAGGCTGTGCAGCAAGGGGTACCAGTGTTGCTGTGGCCATTCTGCAGCTATAAGAATGGTCCTTGGTTTTTCCTCTCTTACTTTAAGCAGTACCCTGGGGATGAGAGGTAGGGGCGGAAAGGCATAGACCAATAGACTGACCCAGGGGAAGGACAGGGAATCTACTTTCCAAGCCATGCAGTGATGCTCCCTGGTGCATAATTTGCTGAGCTGATGGTTGGTGTGGGAGGCAAAGAGGTTGACCTTCGGGAGTTCCCCAATTCTGAGTTATTAGGGTAAACGTACTTCTGTTGAGTTGCCACTCATGAGAGTCCTGAAGATTTCTGTTTAATTGGTCTTGCCAGAGAGTTGAGAAAACCTGGTAGGAATTGTGCTAACAAGTGTAGTTGCATGGCAGAGGCTGTGTGCTAAAGGGTCATGGCCAGCCTGCATAGAGGGTAGGAGTGAGTCCCTCCCTGCTTGTTGATGTACTACATCACAGTGGTGTTGCATGGGTGGAAGCTTACTCATACCACAAAGCAGATTCTGTAACACTTACTAAAACTTATTTTGAATTTATTCCTAGGTTTGGTGTACCTTGTACTAGCAATAGTGATCAAGGAACACATTTCATCAGTGCTCTAACGAAACTGTTATGTAAAAATTTTAATACTAAGTTGAGTTTTCACTGTCCCAACCATCCACAGTCACCTGGATTAGTAGAAGGGGTCAATATAACCCTTAAGAAAAAGGTGGCAAAAGTCTGTACCAATACAAATTTTAAATGGCCACAGGCAGTCCTCTTAGCATTAATAAATTTGAGGAGTACATTAAATACTACAAGGAGATTGAGCCTCTACGAGATATTAATGGGGAGACCCATGACCCTTCCAGCTACTCCCAGTGTCAAATAAAAAACATACTCTAGCCGATGAAGTTATATTGTCTAACTACACAAAATGTATTAATTTCTTGCAGCAGTACCACAGAATTGTACGAGACGCTCTTGCCACAACCTCCAGATCAGCCCTGTCACCAGCTGTGGCCTGGTGATTGGGTTTATGTTAAAACTCTCCAAAGAAAGAACTGTGAGTCTGAAGTGGAAAGGTCCCTTCCTAATGCTACCAAACATTCACTGCAGTTTACTGTGCAGGTTTACTAACTTGGATTCATCGCATTGTAAAAAGACTTGTCGTATGGAAGCCCCAGACAAATCATCTTTGTCAGCAAAGGAAGATCAAAGGATGAACCATCTGCCCCAATGAAGGATTAAAACAGAAAATCAACTCAGATGGCAGTTGATGATGAATCCAGTGACAGCAGGTAATTTTATTTGGTTTTTGTTTCCACTTATAAACTTGTCAAGAGAAAACAATTTCCTGTTGGTTCTTCAACAATATGTTGTGAACTTAAATATGACAAACGGTTGGCTGTTCACATACACCTCAATTATTCTAAGGCAGGGATTCCCATGATTCCAATCCCTGCATCACAAGTGGCATTTGAAAAAGAACTCAGTGACACTAACTTAACTTGGCATAATGTGACTGACTTTTCAAACATTGTCTTTCTTAAGCTTGCAACAACAAATCATGGGACACATTATGCCAGAAATGGAACTGTACCAGTGTGAACCAGCAGATGCAATGACACTAGACATGAAAGTGTGTTGAACTATTTGCACTTAAAAAGCTATAACTGGGGGCATGGCATTAGCATGATAGAGGACTGTTGCTACACTTGTGGTGATCATGTCTACCTCTGGTTGCCTACAAACTGGTCTAGATGTTGTTTTGTAGGCTATAACACACCCCTCTATTCAACATTTCGAGAAACCTCCATCAGGCAGACTGAGAAATCAATGGGCAATTCACTGGGCAAAGCAAGTTTTTTTCAGTCTTTGCTCCTGTGTTTGGAGTACAAAGAACAATGCTCAAAATCACCATGCTTGCTCAAATTCTTTAGGAGGTAGCAAACCACACCACACATCACATCAGGATGACAGATCAGGAAATGACTGAAATTGGAACTGTGGTACTAAAAAACTGGTTGACACTCGATACAACACTAGATGCCAAGGGGGCATTGTTTTTCTTAAATTAGTAGCTATCATGATGAATAAGAAAAGTTGGCCAATTTCATGGAGCAAAGGGCTAAAGACCTGAATCGTACAGCTAAACAATGGGCACTTTTTAGATGGCTGGGTAGTGCATTTGGTAACCTAGGACCTAGTATATTACAAGGCACTATTACAATAACTGGCATTAGTCTTTTGTTTTAATATTTTCTGTTCTAAAAGTTGTGATTACAAAATGCTTAACCTCACCTGCACGCACAATGCCACTTATAAAAGTATCTAATAATGAAAGTAAAAAATCAGATCACTGCATATGATGAATACTAGCATTTTTTTTATCAAACTAATAAGAATTAAAATATAATTGTGTGTGTTATGTGACTGTGTCAAACGGGACTCGTGGGAAAATATGTCACGTTTATTCTTCACTAAATACATATTAATTTGCAGTCTCTTCACAATGAATCAAATAAAATGTTTATGATAGGTTTATGTCAAGGGAAAGCTAAAAAAAAAACAGATGCATAATTATGAAAGATATATCTTCACACAAGCAGAAGCCTTTTTATTTTATTTTTTTAAGTGCCTTACAACTGCATTCTCTCTATTAGCAATTATAGTGTACTGACAGATTACTGAAAGCAACACAAGTGCTGAAGGAGTTAAGGAATGTTATATGTTTAAAAGTTAGTTTTAGAAAGTTAATGAATTGTGTCATGTATCCGTGGAAACCAGATTAATCAACAGTGTGCTCTGGCCTTCTCAGGCTGGGGGTTGAGTCTTTGCAAGGCTGTCTGAGAGACAGTGTGGACTGTTACTGAATGCTACACAGCTGAAGGACTGTAAATCTTAAGCATTTTAAAATGTACATTTGTGAAGTGTTCACATGATTAAAAAACAAAAATAACGAATCCAAGCTGGAGCAGGTAAAATAAAGAACACGATTTAATATGAGCGCTTTCGGAAAAGACAATGCTTCTCCTTCATCAGATACACAAAGATATAAACTTTGACGTGGTTTTATACTAAAGCCTCGTCTTAATTAATTAATTAAACAATCATGTGATGCTTTCATCTAAAAGAGAACATCAAGTTAAAAGCAAATATTAAAGCATATAAATTCAACATAAATAGAAAAATCAAAAGTCAATAGCACTACTATATTAATATAAGCATTAATGGGGTCTCCGTGTGGAGGAAGTTTTGCCAATTGCATCATGGCATACTGGGAGACAATGATATTATTTAACAACACATTGTTCCAGGAACATGTCGCTTGGTACACTCGTTACCAAGACGACATGTTTCTATTATGGAAAGGCCCCAGTGAACTAGTCCCAGAGTTTATTGACATAATTATGCCCCTAACAAATTTCCTTGAATTTACTTTTAACCTACAAACTGACACCATTCATTTTCTTGATATCCATTTACATAAAGATCTCCTTAATCGTAGGTTTAAAAGTACTATTTATAGGAAACCTACATATTCCAATTCATTCCTCCACTTTTCTAGCTGCCATCCCTACCACCAAAAGAGAGCAGTGGTAAAGGGACAAATGGTTAGGGCAGCTAGAATGATTTCTGATGAAATAGATTACATGGAGGAATGCCATTTACTAGTGAATATGTTTTCTAATAGAGGGTATCCTATGTCCTTACTTTCTAATATATCTGCAGAAGTTACTATTAAAAGACAAACAGGACATTTTAAACCTTTATTAACTAGTGATAATTTAGTTCACCACCCTAATTTCAGAAATGAGCATGAAAGTATTTCTGATACTAGATTAAAAAGCTTCACTACTAGCTTTTTATGTACATATAGTTTAGACCATGCTCTCAGAGAAATACTTAATAAAAATTGGGCCTTAATCAAGGAAGATAGTACTTTAAATAAATTGTTAGACGATCAACCTAAAATCACTTATAGACTAGGCTTTAATTTGAAAGCATTGTTGCATTTTCCTATTAAGTCTTCAACTAACAAGAAAAAGGGCATGATTAAATGTGGCACTTGTCAGCAATGTAGATATTTAAACACAGCTTACCTGTTTAAAATCAGGGACAAATTTTACAAGGTTCAGAGTAGATACACTTGCGATACTAAAGGAGTGGTTTACTCTGCTTGTTGCCAGGATTGTTCTGCCTTCTACATCGGCAAGACAGAAAGAAAAATAAAGCAACGTATTTATGAACATCAATATGCGATTAGTAGGAAGGATATGACTAATGCACTAGCCAGGCACATACATGATTTTCCTGACCATCATTTTAAATTTACTGTACTTAAACAAGTAGTGCAGGAAGAGAGAGGTGGCCCATGGCAGATCAAATTAGAAATAGAGGAGTTATGCTGTCAAATTAGAACTGCAGCATACATCTTCCCAGGTCTTAATGAAAACATTTCGGTCAAGTGTTTTCTTAAACTTCTAGCCTTGAAGAGGTAGCTTCTGCATATTATAACATATGTATAGAGCCTTAATAGTTTCAAGAATTACTTTGTTTTTTTTATTTTTTTATTCTCCTATAGAAAGTTATGTATTATCTTTGTAGGTTCCCTTAATAGTTGCATACAATATTTTTTAGCATTCTTTAACGCTTATATTAATATAGTAGTGCTATTGACTTTTGATTTTTCTATTTATGCTGGAATTATATGTGTTATTTGCTTTTAACTTGACGTTCTCTTTTAGATGAAAGCATCACATGATTGTCTAATTAATTAATTAAGACGAGGTTTTAGTATAAAACCACGTCAAAGTTTATTTCTTTGTGTATCTGATGAAGGAGAAGCATCGCCTTTTCCGAAAGCGCTCATATTAATCGTGTTCTTTATTTTACCTGCTCCAGCTTGGATTTGTTTTTTAAGTTTGTGAACGTTTTTTGGTTTTGAAGTGTTCACATGAAGCTCTAAGCAAGGATCATGAGGACCCAAATATTTTAAAATAATGTGATTTGTTGAAGGCCATGTAATGTTAAAGTTCTGCATGCATGAAATTGATAAGAAAAGGTATATACTTAGTGTTTCTCTTTGATCTTTGAGACTGATCTGAAAATTTTGGCAGGCAGTCTCCCAGTGCTGTTTATGGAATAAACAAGTACCTTGCACATCCTGAAGCATCATTCTTGACTGCGTCAAAAAGGTAAAACTCTTGTTATTTAATTTTGTATTTTAACAAAAGTGAGCAAGCAATCCAGCTGTTAGAAACCACCATTCCAATTGCCATAACTGCCAAAAACTTCCTTCTTATGATATGACACAAAGTGAACTAAATAATGCTAGGCTTCCCATATTTTTTTCATTTTCGGTAAATGGCTACTGCATTGCTTTTTCACCTACAGAGTTCTTCAAAAAGCCAGTCCATACTACCACCTTAGTTTTAACTTAGTCCAATAAGTCCATACTACCCTTACTATTACTCCAATCAGTTTCAAGTTTCTTCCAATGAAATTCAATCTTAGTTTGCAGCTAATTGTTATTCCATGTGGCCAATTGTTTTTAAAAACCTTACCATAAATCCCATTAACTCACTGATTAACATGCATCATGGAGGATCTCAGTATCCTCAATTTCGGTCACTTCTAAACATATCATACTACCCAGTCAACAGTCTTGTTAACTATGGGAACTCTTGCACCACTGTTGTTGCTTTTCTTTATCATGAAGTTCGATTAACTTTTCTGAGTCAGCATCACGCCACCTACTCTATCACTACTCTCTTCCTCTTCCAAACCCGAGTTTTATGCATGTTTTCCACATTCATCACTCATGCATGACAGTTTTGCACATATAACAGAAAATGCGGCTATTTATCTGAGATTTGTGGAGGAAAACCAATGGTAACCAGCTTTATGACAGATGCTTCACTTACACACCCTTCTTCAATGCAATGCTGAAATGAATGTGTGTCCTCCAAAAGTTCTTACATGCACAATGTAAGTCAAAATGCTGAGCTTGGATGTAGGCAAGCAAGACATAGAATACGTCGACTGTAATAGGAAATGTACATAAAATTACTACACAACTGAAACTACTCACCAAATTCTATTCAGTTGAGACCAAAAAAAACTGAAAGAAATAGTGATGACAAAGAACATAGCTCCCCACACCTGTCAAATACGAGGCTCACAAACCTCTGCAGTAACTTACTCATTTGATGCTCACACACACACTTCTTTTGGTCTCAACCAAATGGATTTATACAAGATAACTGCACACATTCCAAGAGGTCATTACTTTGTCCAAAACATGCAAATTCCTGAAAGAAATGTTTCCAATGTACTATCTGTATAATGTTACTGATGATGACCGAAAAATCTGAAGTAGTTTTTTGAATGCGGAAAACAGTAGGTATGTCAGTGCTGAAAAATGAAGGAGTACTCAAAACAATTGCATATGATACAGCCAAAGAAAATTACGCTGACAATGTGTCATGTCTTGGTGAACTTCATACTGTATTTAGTAAATGTTTGTCACAATTTTCTGTGCTACAGGAAACATTGTTTCCCTAGCATCAAACACATTTAGATTAAGCAAAACACTAGCTATTAAGGATTCCACAAATCACTCACTCTACCCCTTATACCACACACACACACACACACACACACACACAAAATAAGGAAAGAGAAACATGTACATACAAAATTAATTAGAAACTTTATTAGCAGAAAGTGAGCACAAAAAACATACTGAACTCTATTACTGTAATTTTAATAGCACTGAAATCATACACATCACATGATCTTCTGCTGTGGAGCACTACATGCTATGCTGTTTTGGGGAAAACATCGGGATTGCCAGAGAGACTGGCATGCCCCAAACAGAATGATGCCTGTTGTTCCTAATGGTGTAGAAATATGACAGTTCTTCCCTGAAGGACAGACGAGAATCTCAACCATTCACCTACATCCATCAGTGAGTTTACCACTTCATTTGCATGCCCACGTCCTCTGAGAGACACCAACCTTTTACTTCTCCAACAGTGACTCCAGCTGTTCATTTAGTGAGGCCAACTGCACAAAATGAAGAAAAACACAATTTTTTAGATGTGAGACTGAGCAAACATTTAATAAGAAAGCCCACTAGCACTACACTATGAGATTAATGTTCAAATACATCAATAATAGGAAAAAAAAGATTAAACAGCACTATTTTATTTCTAGCACAGAGTACAGCGGTTTGTTACATAAATATTCAAGGTGCGCTTTAAATGTAAATTCAGTAAAAATACATTTCTTCCAAATGCTGTAGCAAAGCAGAAATTTGGTTACAGCAATTTTTACAATACTTCAACATCACAGAATACAGTTTCATCAGTCATATAAAACAAGACAATATAGCATTTTCAGCCACAGTAATTTATAACTTTATAGCACTGACCTCTTCTCTATGTCCATTTGTTCTAGTCTCTTCTAAGATAAAGCTCTATTTTAATGTCTACAAGGCCTAGTGTCTGAAGCCAACCTGTTGAACCAGGGACTTTGGAATCTAGAGTGAATCTGATACCAAGTGGAACAAAATAGTTACAGAGATACCTGCTACACCTCTAAATCACTGGCAGCACATCAGCAGGTATCATCTAACATTGGTGGGCTACTAAATTACATTTATCCCGCAATTCTCTTAACAGCAGCCCCCCACCCACATAGGTCTTTGTAACCACATACAAAAGGAACTTGGGTAAAAACTATGCAAGTAGATGGTTTAAAAAAGCTTGGTTGGGAATCTTGAAATCCTAGGTAAAAGTTTCCTTTTTGAGGGATGGAGGAATGGGTCATCATACCAGCTGAGGGATGTGATCATGAAAATCTGAAACTAGAGAAAGTACTGATTTGAATAATTTGCATTACTCTGCTTTATCTTACCATGTAATTACTTTTAGAATGACTCAAATGCATTAATTGTTAACAGTTACAAAACATTATCACAATAGTCTTAAAGAGATCAGAATTTGTAGGATGGTTCTGATGAAATCTGTCCTTCACTGGCACTGTTTACAGACTGCAGTGCCAAGGAAGCTGTGGTTGGTGAGCTTTACTGCATAAACACAACTGTGTCTATTGTAGCAGAGCAGCCTTGTTGACATTGTTTTATCACTGGTTTGCCTGCTCTGCTTTGGGCAAATGAAAAGCTGTGTGGTTTGCTGGTCTGAAGTGGTTGCTGTCACAAAATACTTAATTGCCTTTCATATATTCTGTCCATTAGGTAATATGCTCCCTGGGATGGTCTGTTCTAATTAAGAATATGATGAAGAATATGATCACTTTTGGCAAACCAAAATAATGATTTTGAAAACTTTGCACTTTGTGGTGCACTCTGACTCTCTCTAAAAAAATTCTGCACATCTGAAATCTGTGGTGAGGAGATTCACACAGCTGAAGGGAATCCCAAAAAAGGAGCAAATTCAAATGTTTAGCTCCACCTTAAGAATGGTACTGTGATCATCAGTCCAGTGTAACATGTACCTAGCCGAGTCACTTTCCATTCATTACAAAAGAGGCCTGGTAGAAAGCTCTAGGCTGAAAGAGGCATAACATGCAATAAAAACTTGCAGGGGGAAGGGCAGATCTTTATGTCAGGGAGTCCCTGACTCCCAACCCCAACAATGAGACACATACTGTATATGTCACACTTAGCTGTGTTAGCTTAGGTAGTACGTTCATGAGTTAAATAAGGCATTAAAGTTGGGGTGAACCAGACTATCTTGATCTTGCATTACAAATTCTACCAAAGATGAAATGATGGCAGGATACCATGTCAAACCTCTGAAAGAGTGGGGGAAGTAACAGATAAGTGAACACTCACCTTATAAAATGACATCTAAGAGGGCCCTTAGCACTTGGGTGGATCCTTATTGTGCTTTTTGACATAACTATTCTAAAATTATTGAGACTTCCAAGTTGGAGGGACGATTTTTCAGTTCTAGTTTTAGACAGTTACATGTGGCAGGGGGAAAAACATTACTTGCTGTATTTCTTCAGGAATAGATTTTGGGTTCAGCAGGTAAAGAAAGCATGTTTAAGGAGAACTTCTCCTCCTTACTGGAAACGTAATATTCGTTCAGGAAAGAGTGCAGTAGGTAAAGAAGGCAATGATTAAGGAGACTGAATATCTTTGTTACTGGAAACTAAAAGCCTGTGTAAAGGCCTAGTAGAATTTTGAAACTAAGAGTCTGTTTGCCCAGTGGAATTTGGTAATCAGAAGGTCTTCTGAATGTCTTAGTGAAATGTTTGCCACGGACAGAACAACAAGATAAAATACAATGGACAGCCATTTAGAAATGGTCTATTTAGAGACTGGCTTTCTTTCTCTATTAGATGAAAGCGCACAAAAAGATGGCCAGTTCTTCTTATGCCTTTGGTATCACAGTTCCCTATGCACATCCAAGGAATGAATAATTTTCTCCAATTTATTTTCTGGATTAGAGAAAAACACTAGCAAATGTATCAACTGGTCAGTACTACTTCTGGGACCACCTTAAGTATACAGGAAGGATCTATATGCAAAGTGATCTGCCTTTGTAAATATACAGAAATGTTCATTGCATGACAATACCTGTAAACTATGAAATCCTTCTTTCCTGAGGTAACTGTAAGAAGGAAAGCGGTCTTCCAAGTCAATACTTTGAGTGGTGCTTGAAGCTATTTTTCCAAAAACAAAGTTCAAGTTCCATGATGGGGTATTTGGTTTTGTAGGTGGTCTGTAATGTGACACCCCTTGAGAAATGGCTTAACTGGAAGTGAGGAGTCCAAAGGATTTACAGTCATGTAGGATGAAATTGATCATAAATGTGCTTTCACCGAGGAATAAGCTAGCCCTGATCCGCACAATTTTGACAGGTAAGCAGAATCATTGATTCTGCAATTATACTGGGGTCCTGATTCCTCCTTTGTCACCATAAATATTTTCCCCATTAAGCTAGGGAAACTTTCCTTGAGCATACTTCCTAGGGTCTCACCTACTGGTTACCATGTCCACTGAAAACAGTTACTGTCAGTCTGACTACCCACAGGTTCGGGTGTAGCAAGGACCCCTTGAACCAAGTTAAGTGATTCACATGCTGAGGGATGACCAATTCTGCTTTGGCCAAAAAGGCATAGTTATAGGTTCATAGGTGTGTGCTAGGCGAATGGTCCTGGAGCCTTTACAAGCCTAACCCATAGGATTACCCTGGCATCATGCCACCCAACCTTAGTTTCCAGTGCCTCTGTCGAGTAAACCCACTGGAGTGATCCCCGGTGTGAATTTTCTTTTTTCCATCCACTCAACAAGATTTCTCTTGAAGAGGGCCAGTGAGGTGCTCTGTTTGACATGTATGGGAAGTCTATTCCATAGCATGGGCAGTCTCTGGGTTATGAACCTGTCTCTCCAGCACGTTCTGTTGATTGCGGAAATGAGGTTGAGGTCTCTGAACCATGTGGTGGGGAGGCATTGGAATTTCTTTAGATGTAGAATTTCTAAGAGAGCTGGGTCAGACATGGTTTTGTAAGTCAAGCAGAGATTGCCTCTAAGTAGGCGACATGACACAGAGAATAGTTGAGTGTTTTGAGTCTGTCCACATAGGACGTGTTTAAGGCCTAGGATCCTCTTTGTGAGGTACTTTTGCGGCCTCTCCAGTTGTTGCAGGTGTCTAGTGAGGTACATGCCAAATGGAGCATTGTACTCGATGACTGTCCTAATGAGGGAAGAGTAGAGGGAGACAATGACCTCTTTCTTCCTGGATGCAAAACCCTTAATAATGAGATGTGCCACGTACGACTTTCTGACCACAGTGGCAGTGTGGTGGTCAAAAGAGAGGTTGCTGTCAACCTGTGTTCCCAGATGTCTTATAATGCCTTCTGTGTTCAGTGAACTACCGTTGATGAGGTAGTTCATGGGAACTGGGTTTTTCCCCAAATGGGATGATGGCACATTTTTTGGCATTGAGCTTAAGGCCATGGTTCTGACACCAGTCGTTGGTCTCAGTGAGGCCTTACTTTAGGATGTCACCATCACTCGGGGAGTTAATAATGGCTCCCAACGTGCAATCGTCTGCAAACTTTGTCAGCCAGAGTCCTTTCGTGTTGGCCTGGACTTCTGAGAAGTAGATACCAAACAGGAGAAGACCCAGGACCGATCCCTGTGGGACTCCACTCGTGACTGGTCGGCAGTCTGACTTGGAGTCAGCTACTTTCAAACATGAGCATTTGTGGATCACCCTGGAGAGTAGGGGGCATTAGAGGGTAAGGCTACATAAACAGACCTGACCAAATAAAGATGATGTCTACTGCCCAAGCATCTTTGTGTGCATCTCTGGGGCAATTTTTTTTCAGCTGTCTACTGTTCAGAGAAGTGAAAAAATCTATTTTGGGTACTCTGTTTCTGCAGGCCAGATGCATAAACACAACCCTTCCCACTATATAGCTGTGGGTATCCACTTCTGTTTTATTCAGATGGGATGTAGGAAGCTTTTAACCATATTCCTGACTATCAAGCTATCTCTCCCCAAACTTGCATTACCAGCCTGCAAAATAAAAAATGTAATCTCCTCCTTGTTTGTTTATATACCAAATCACTGTGGTGTTGTCTGTTATAAAGTTTAAGACTCATGGCTTCCACATGAACTTGACTGTCTTAAAGAGATGATAACGACCGTCACTTCTTTTATAACAGATGTGCTTCCTGCATTGCTTGCTGTACCAGGTGCTTTGTACAATGAATTCCTCCATATGGACTTCCCAGACTGTGTCTGTGGTATCTGTGGTCAAAGTTTTATTCTTGGGTGACTGCTTTAAGAGTACATCCTGATTCTTCTAAACTTATTGGACTTGAACAATCATATCTTTTAGGGACTGGATGTACTGATGTCAGAATCTTCTGAGGTATCACTGCAGTCTCCTCATATGGAGTCTTGTTAGAAGAACCATGATATTAATGGATGTCATGTACCACAGAATGCACAGCCTTAAAGACACAGTACTTCTCTAGCACATATCCAAGAAGTACTGATTTCCACTCTGTCCAGAAAAATTACTTTTTGACTGGTAGAGTCCAGGGCAGCCCTCAAAACCACCTCCATTTCATACAGACAGGACTTATGGAGAGTGGGAGAAAGAGGCTGAAGTTCAGAAAACAGCTCAGGGAGAAGGTGAGTGTCCTCTCCACGCCCTCTCATGACTGGGTCTGAATTGGGCAATTATTTAAGAAAGGGCAAAAGTGAATTATTGTACTTTATGAAGATCCTGACCAATCACACAGACAAGGAACACAATTCAAAGAAGGCAAAGATAAATTTTTAATGAAAAAACATTGCTTAAAATCTTTTTATGTAACATATGCACTAGCTCTGTGGGGTCACGTCACTAGGAGTTAAAGATATTTCAAGAAAACCTACACAGACGGCAAAACATACTAAATACACTAAAACCTAATATGCAATACTGCATGGATTTTCTGGCATTCAAAGAAGCTTTATCATTCATAACAATTTGACATAGCAGATATTAACGTCATGGTCATTTAATGTGTGATCAGAATAGGGGGTCTCTATAACTATACAGAACTAGTGTGCTACTGGAGGTACATAATGAAGATGGTCTGACTCAGTTTACTGTAAAATGAGGAGTTTGTCAGACATAGGGGTTGGGATAACACTTTAATAAAGTAATCAGATTTGGCTTACTTCTTGTACACAGACTGCAATCAACAAGAGGCAGACTGAGAATAAGACACTGCTCAGGGATTGGGAGAATCATTTCTGACATGTTAAGATGATTACCTAAGAACAGACCAAATTAAGTAGTGCTGACATATGGCACATCAACAGTAACTAGAACCAGGAGAACAGAGGTAGAAAATCCATACTGAGTTTATTTAAATTATAAAGAACACTTGTATAAAGTGAAGGATAGTTCATTATTATGTAGCCAACGGTTCTAAAATGTATGTGAAAAACATAACAGGTTGTCTGTTCAAGGCTTATTACTATGATGAAAAAAAAAAAAACCTGCACTGCTGACCTAAGTGGAAACATAACGTATGGAATGTTTAAAGGGCTAAGAATGTGAATACAAACCTTGTTCTGATTAGAAATTTGTTACTTAGTACACATGACATGCCGTAGCTTTATCTTATAGTTAAGTGGACAACTTTGGATATAACTGGAACAAGAATGGATGGCATTCTGCTAAAAACTACTGCACAAGCAGATAAACACTTGTGTATATGCAATGAGACGGTATTGATACTACAGTGAAGATTAGCTGGATGGCTGGTACACAGCAGAAGGGCTTTATAAAAGGGATTATAACATACTTCTGCTCCCATGTGCAACTCTGCCAAAGCTGCAGCACCATATATATGTTGTTAATAATAGGCTTACAAACAATTTTGGCATATTCTGCAATGAAGAGATTTGTGTGGTGGAGCGAGAAACTGGAGCAGGATCCAACAATGTTCAGTTGTAAAAATAATAGAAGAGTAGCTTTCTGTGATGGATGTGCTTAATACTTTGTGTATTTCAAGAAGTAGCAAACAAGACAATGGCAGGATCATAGAAAGAATGACATCAGCTGACTGGGGATAAAGGAAAGGAAAGGTAGAAGAGGAGTGTTGGTGAGGAAGAGTGGGTGGTGTGGGACAAAGAAGACTTTATAAAGTTTTGGACAGCAAACATCTATCGAGCCTTGTGCATCAGACATAAGTGGAGTATCACTGATAACGTACACACAGATAGGAAACATCTATCAGGCTTTGTGCATCAGACATAAATGGGGTACTACTGACAATGTACGCCCACTCAGCAAACATCTATTAGGCCTTGTTCATCGGACATAAGTGGGGTACCACTGATGATGTACGCCCACACAGCAAATCAGGCCTTGTGCATCAGACATAAGTGAAGTACCACTGATAATGTACGCACGTTTGAACTTTAAGGCTGACAGATTCTGGACACCAGCCTATACTGAAGTCATATATGGAAAACTAGCATCTGAATACAGAATATGAGATGCTGTATCAATGACATTATGCCATAATTCCAGACAAAGCTTTAAACTAAGGTATCTTCTATATATTCTGTCCTGGTAAGTATTCATGTGGAAGTAAATCGGCGTAAGGCATTACTTACAAAGTGAAGAATTACTTCTTTGGTGATCAGGAAACCATTTCCTTTTCTTTCAAACTGGTACATGCAATTAGGCAGTGTGTTGGGTGACAGTGTGCATGCCAGCTCCTGACACTTCACTACTTTTTATGTACATGGACAAAGTGCCTTGCAAACAAAAGTGCTAGAGGAATATAACATTGTTCTACAGTTAGCAGCAAAACCAAGATAACTAT
This sequence comes from Protopterus annectens, assembly GCF_019279795.1. Lineage (NCBI taxonomy): Eukaryota > Metazoa > Chordata > Ceratodontiformes > Protopteridae > Protopterus > Protopterus annectens. The sequence goes on from NC_056749.1 coordinate 376,542,911, forward strand.
GCAGAAAGTAGCTGAAAAAAAAAAAAAAAAAAAAAAAACACTATCAGTAAAACTCAGGGGGCTGTATTATAACAGGATATCTGTGGACTGTAAGAATAAAAGAAGAATCCAAGAACAGATCTGAAAAGCTGGCAGACTCAGACGACTAGAAAGTGACACAGTCATATGAAAGGCTGGTGTAGGACATGGGTCACCTACTGCTACACGTGTTTTCCTTAGTTCTGCCACTACGCTTTCATCTGTTTCTGTAGTTACCTAGGATGGAGCATGCAGTGGCCAAAAATCACAAAACAATGTCCAAGAAGCACACAATCCCAATGGGGAACTTCAAGGTTTAATAAAAAAGCCAGATGCTGTTCTTTATGCATTGAGTTTCCAACAGCTAGACATCCTATATCTAAATGAAAAAGTTATGTAATCACCATAATGTTCCTTCTGAGTAGTTCTACTTCATTTGTCTGCAACCTGTGGGTATCGGATCCGAGCCGGAAACTTCACAAGCTTCTGCTCTGAGCGCCAAGCTCCTCCCCCTACCCATAATACACCATTACTACCTTCCAACCCTCATATCGAGTTTGTTGCACCCTACACTAAACAACCCGATCCAAAACACCTTACACACAAAATGCCAGCTATGAGCACTGTCCATATGATAAGGCCAGGGGAAAGGTGGGAGGGACGGTTGAAGACAAATGAAGTAGAAAGTACAGTTGTGTTTTGTTTGTTTCTTTCTTTCTTTCGGCTTTTCCCAGTTAGGGGTCACCACAGTGGAACTCCGGTCCGCTAATGATTGGCAGCAGATTTTTACATACTGGCTTGCTGGACCTAACACACAACCTTCAACGAAGGAACGCCCATTCACACATGTCGCTACACAGATGATGCTCTGCGAATCGAACGGGCAACGTCTAACTGTGAGGCAACAACGCTACGATGTTCGAGTGTATTCACTGTTGCAGTCATTATTCTTGGGTTACCCTGCTGGCAGGCTACCCTCAGTCGGCCAGAATTCCAAAATGTAGGTCCGGTGTCGGTTGCTGTCACCTCTTCCCTGACGTTAGTGCACCAGGGGTATAAAAGATGCAGCAGACACCATTTACCTCAGTTTTTCTTGCCCCAAATGTCAGGTGCCCCTAAATTGGAAGGCTGAAAAATATGGCAATAAAAATGCATGCACAAAAACAACATTTCCTTCATCTACAAGCAAATACACCAAATAGGTTGTATAGGACAGAGAAGTGCAGATAAGTCCCAGCAAAGAAAAGGGGGATAAGTGGGTGGGTAACCTGGACTGCAACAGTGAATACACTCGAACATATACATTTATGGTAGGTACACAACTGTACTATATTCATCGTGTTTCACTGTTGCAGTCATTACTCTTGGGTTGAATGCCAAAGCTGAGGATGGGTGGCTGGGTTAAATAGGATTAGGAGAAGCTATGAGGCCCTGCAGAACTGCAGTGGCAAAGCCTGCTCTGGACATACAGTAAAGAGGTAAGTGGTAGTGCTTTGTGAAAGTGTGCACTGAACTCCAAGTTGCAGCCTCTAAGATATCTTTGGTTGGTACTCCTTTGAGGAAGGCTGCTGAAGTGGCTACTGCTCTGGTGGAATGAGGCCTAATGCCCTTAGGAACTGATTTGCCATGTTGAAAATAGCAGAAACGGATGCAATGGCCTATCCAATTAGAAATAGTCTGTTTTGAGATAGCCTTTCCTTGTGATCCTGCAGCATATGACACTAAAAGTTGCTCAGTCTTTCTGAAAGCTTTAGTTCTGTCCAAGTAGAAGCATAACTACCTGTGCATGTCCAAAGAATGCAGAATTTTCTCACCCTTGTTCTGTGGATTTAGATAAAAGGTAGGCAAGTGAATGGTTTGGTTGAGGGCCACACTGGACACCACCTTAGGCATAAATGTAGGGTTTGTCCTCAGAGAAACCCTGTCTGGATGAAAAATTATAAAAGGCTCCACAGCCATGAGTGCTTGTAACTCCGAGACTCGCCTTGCAGAGGTTATTGCTAGGAACAGAGCTGTTTTCCAGGATAAGAATTTTATATCTGCTGCTGATGCTGGCTCGAAAAGAGGCAGTGTGAGTTTTTCCAAAACATAATTGAGGTCCCAGGCCGGAATTGGTGCTCTCCTTGGAGTCCTAATGTTTTTGGCCCCTCTGAGGTACTGCTTTATTAAAGGATGAGAAAAGATAGGTGGGTTCCATATTGTAATGGGCTGAAATGGCAGAGGCATGAATCTTAATTGATGAGAAAGAAAGGCCTTTGTACAGCATCTCAGTTAGATATTGTAAAACCTGAGGTAAATTTGGTACACACGTGTCAATGCCTTGTTCCTGGTTCCAAGCACAGAATCTCTTCCATTTTTCTGCATAAGATTTTCTGGTACTGGGCCTCCTGGCCTCCAAGATAACATCCATAACAGCTTTTGAAAGAGGAGTGTTCTGAATGGCTACATTATCCGCCATGCTGCCAGATTTAAGGTCCTGAGTTGGCTGTGCAGGATCTGATTGTTTTGTTGGATCAACAAGTGAGAAGTTTAAGGCAATATCCATGCTGGACCTTGAGACAAGCTCTTTAGGATTGGGTACCAGTGCTGGCATGGCCAGTCTGGTGCAATCAGTATCATTTTTGGCTTCTCTTGTCTGACCTTTAGGAGTACCCTGGGAAGGAGAGGCAGTGGAGGAAAGGCATATACTGTTAGATTTTTCCAGCTGAAGGATAGGGCATCCACTTTCCATGCTTGCTTGTGATAAATCCTTGTGCAAGATCTCTGCAATTGACAGTTGTCAGGGGAGGCAAATAGATCTATGTCTGGGCATCCCCATTTCCTTATTATCATGCTGAAGACTTGTGGATCCAGTTTCCATTTGTGGGGATCCATGAGGTTTCTGCTTAGTTCGTCTGGCAGATAATTTGTTTTTCCTGGCAGGAATTGTGCTTGCAGGTGAACTTGAAAAGCCAATGCTGTGTCCCATAAGGTCATTGCTTGTCTGCAGAGGGGGTAGGAATGTGTACCTCCCTGCTTGTTTATGTACCACATGATTGTAGTGTTGTCTGTTTTTATCAGCATCTGTCCTGGATGAAGCAGGTCCTTGAATGTTGTCAGGGCATTTTGAACAGCTAGCATCTCTTTTTGGTTGATGTGAAGATGCATCTGGTTTGCAGGCCATGTGCCCTGAATACATTTTCCTGCCATATGGGTCCCCCAGGCATAATCTGATGCATCCGTTGTTAGTGTCTGGCTGGCTGTGGGTAAACTGAATGGCAGACCCTTGTTGTGGTGACAGGCTTCTGCCCGCCATCGAAACTCCTGTTGCAGGCAGGGAATGAGTGCAATTACTGTCTCCAAGCTGTGGCAATGCTGAGTCCAAACACTTTTTAGATACCATTGCAGTTTCCTCATATGCAGTCTGGCATATGGAATTAGTAGAATGCAGGATGCCATGAAACCCACGGCCTGCAGGATTTTCCTTGCAGATAAGTGAGTTTTTGTTGCCAATTTCTTGAAGTAAGAAGTCAGTTGCTTTTGTTTGTCTGGCATGAGATAAGCCATCTGGGCAGTTGTATTTAAGCTTGCACCCAGGAATATTATCTCTTGAGAGGGCACTAGTTTTGATTTCTTTTCATTTACTGTGTACCCTAGGCCAATTAGGAATCTTTTTACAAATGCCAGATGCTTTAGAATAATGTCTTTGTTCTCTGCTTGAATTGGGCAGTCGTCCAAGTAGGGATATATTTGAATTCCTCTTTGTCTGCAAAACGCACTGGTGCCAGGCACTTTGTAAAGACCCTGGGCGCAGTAGATAAGCCAAAGGGCAGTGCAGAGAATTGGTAATGCATTGAGCCAGCTATGAATCTGAGGTATCTTCTGCAAGATTGTCTGACTGGGGCATGCAGGTATGCCTCTTTTAGGTCCAAAGTTACGAGCCAAGCCTTCTTGGCCAGCATGGGCAGTAGCTGCTGTAGAGTCAACATCTTGAATTTTGGAACTTCCAGAAATGTAGTTAGTATAGACAGGTCCAGTATTGGACTCCAGGTATTGTCCTTTCTGGGTACTAGGAAAAGTCTGGAGTAAAATCCTTGCCCCTGCTCTTGTTGTGGTTCTTGCTGAATGGCCCTCATGTCCATGAGGGCTGTAATTTGTTTTTGTGCCTCTGCCCATTGATTGTGTGGCAGGTCTGGCATACCTTTTGACCTTGGAAGAGTGTGAAAATGGAACCTGTAGCCTTCAGACACTATGTTCAGGACCCATTTGTCTTGGGTAACCATTTGCCAATTTGATGAAAAAAGTGCTAGTTTTCCCCCTAAGGTGGCTGCCAAAAGAAAAGTGCTTGGATCTGGCAGAGGAAAGTCATTGGGACTGTTTCCTGCAAGGTTGTGATTTGTCTTCTCCGCTTTTTGGAGGTAGGAGCACCCCATTGTTTAGGCCGAGCCTTGGGGCTGAGACCTGCCTCTGGGACGCCTGTATCTTCCTCTTTGTGGTCTGTCTGACACTGGAAAGGACCAATTTTTAGAAGGTCAGTTCCTGCTAAACCTGGGTGGCTGTACCTGTAAGAAATCCTTGACAGTCTGCATGGATTTTGCTTTATCTTCCATTTTTTTCAACACCTCTTCTGCTTTAGTACCAAACAAAGTATCATGGTGCATCTAATAATTTTGCTTTAATATGATCAGGCAGATTCTGTTCCTTTAACCAAGCATGCCTTCTAATAACAGAACCTGTAACAGCGGCCCTGCAAGAGGCCTCCAGTGAATCATAACCACATTGCAAAGTATGTTTCCCACTTGTTCAGCTGCATGCAATAAATCCTGCAATTCCTTGTTCTCTGAACATTCAGTATTTGTCAATAATTTCTGTTTAAGCAGTGACATTAAGTAGTGCTGATATTTAAGCATATGAAACTGGCAATTTAAAGCCCTTACAGCCAAGGTAGCAGAAGTGTAGACTTTTTTCCCCCCATCTGTCTAGAGCCCTAGAATCCCTATCAGAGGGGACAGGGTTTTTTGCAGTGGAAGCTTTAACCCCTTTGGGACCCTGAGATATAGTTTCTGGGTCAGTAGCGGGGTTTATATATAGGAATTTATGAGAATCCGGGACCCTGTAGTATCTGTCTGGCTTAGCAGGTGCAGGGGGGTAAAAAGAGTCAGGGGACAGACCGGACTCTGAAAATACATCATCTACAATGTCTAGAACAGGTGGAATAGCAAGGGGTCTGTGCTGAGGAAGTAGCAGAGTCTCTGAGCCTTTTCTTAGATTCAAAATAATCTTGGCTCTCCCAGTGGAAATGCTCCCTCATGGTATGCAGGGTTTCCCCAAAAGAATAATCCTCAGGAGGAGAGGCTGAAGGAATGGATTCTTCAGCATCAGAATCCTCATAGGGAAGCATGGAGTAATCCTGTTCAGAAGAGGAATCAGAGGAAATAGAAACCTGATCAGAAGAATCATACTCGGTCTCTTGCCTAGGCTTCTTATCAGGAAGGGGATGGGAGTCCCTAATCAAAGTAATTAGGTCTTCGGCCATTTTGAACATCTGTTTCTTAGGCATTGAAGTCTGAGTAGGAGAATGCTGTACTTGTTTCTTTGTCTTTAGAGCTGCTTTAGTCTTTGTCTTTGAAGATGAAAATGGCTTAATATAGAGTTGTGTAGGTCTGAAGACACCCTCAGAAGCCGATGCCTGCTCAGCGGCTCTGGACCCATCTGAGGGAATGATTTCCGAGTGCCCAATACCTTGTGTATCCAGAGGCCCAGTCAGCTCCATGTGGGAGTCGGAAGCGGCCTGTGGCTCTGAGGTAGCGGGCACCAGGGGCTGCGAAAGCACCTCACTGGGAAGCGGCGACTGGCCTGGCAGAGGCCTCGTCGTTGGTTTTGTACCTCTGATGCCTATCCTTTTCCTTTTCCTTACGTTTTTTGTAAACTCCGGCCATCGGCTGTTCCAACAGCATTATATAATTAAATCTCTGGCCAAAGTAATGAAATGCAAAATCGAACCGACGCTTAATAGTGCGTTGGTTAAATCTAGCACAAAACCGACAGCTAGCAAAGTTGTGATCAGGGCCTAGGCAAGGAATACAGTAAGAGTGGAAATCCTTATGAGGTATTTGCTTCCCACAAGAAATACAATTGTTAACTTTTTCTGACATCGGTCTGGAGCAAGAAAAAGGTTTCCCCAACGAGGTACTTGGCTTTAATGAAGACTTCGGTTCTGAAATTCGGATTTGAAAATCGCAGGAGTCGGCCGACCGGCACTTGCGAACTGCTTTTGCTTCGGGCACCACGCGGCAAGAAAGACTGAATAAAATGGCGTTGGCTGCATTTTTTATATTCCTGGCGCACTGACGTCAGGGAAGAGGTGACAGCAACCGACGCCGGACCTAGACATTGGAATTCTGGCCGACTGAGGGTAGCCTGCCAGCAGGATAACCCAAGAGTAATGACTGCAACAGTGAAACACGATGAACATCTACTCAGATGGAACGTTATAGTTTATCTGAAGTAGTTTACTTCATTTGATCTTAAACCTGTGGGACTGAGTCCCCAGCTACTAAACACCTGGGTGGCCCTCATGGAAGGATATTCTGAAGCACCACGGAACCAAAGGATACTCTCCTTTGAGAAATCAAATCTAATTTATAGTGAGAAATAAAGGTATGAGATGAGGACCAAGTAGCCACAGAATAAATGTTGTCTAAGGATACTCTCTACTAAAAAGCTGCAGAAGTAGCCATGGACCTTGTTGAGTGAGCTCTAACCTGACCCGGAGGAGACAAACCTTTATCCTTGTACATCTGAAGGATACATAGAGAGATCCACCTGGCAATGGTCACCTTGGAAATAGGTTTACCCAAAAAGAGTTTAGAAAAGGACACAAACTGGTCAGATTTACAAGAAGTTTTGGTCCTGTGCAAATAGAACCGTAACTGTCTATGAACATCCAACAAATGCAACTTGTACTCAATTTTGTTTGTAAAATGTGGAAAGAAAAGAGGTAAATTGCTAGTGTGACTGATATTAACCTCAGATGCTACTTTGGGGAGAAAAGAAGGATTGGTGCGAAGAGAAATCCTGTCCTTATGGAAAACCAGTTATGGGACCTTGACAGACAATGCCTGAAATTCTGAAACCCTCCTAGCAGGTGATAGCCACTAGAAAGGCCGAATTCCAAGACAAAAACTTAAGATCTGCGGTTGCTGCAGGTTCAAATGTAGGGGCAACCAATGCTTGTAGTACCATAGTAAGGTCCCACGGGGATGGGATCTTTGACCGGAAGACGCAAGAGGAAGGTACCTTTGATAAAGGCTTTGCATAATCTGGAAGAGGCTAAAAAAACTGAGTTCTCACCAACGTAAAAATGAGAAATGGTGGCTAGCTGAACCTTGACCGTAGACGAGCTAGCCTCTTGCTGAAAAATATTTGCCAAAAAGTCAAGGATAGCCAGAATGGGAGCCGTGAAAGGATCTAAACTCCTTTGAGAGGCCCAAAAGGAAAAACGCTTCCATTTGCTGCGAAAAATCTTCCTGGTGGACGACTTATGAGCTGCCACCAGAATAGACCTGACCGAAGAAGACAATCTGAGTGTTCTAGCAATTAAAGGAATTGGAGCAGCCAAGCTGTTAGCTTCAGACTGTCCAGATTCAGATGAGGGATCCTTGAGGGGTGAAAAATGAGATCCTGAATGGCATCCAAGATCCAAGGAGGAGCTAGAAGATGAGACCAAAGGAAGGGAAACCATACCTGGTGAGGCCGAAACGGGGCAATGAGGATCACTTTTCTCCCCAGTCGACAAGCCTTCTGTAGGAACTTTGGAATAAGGGATACAAGAAGAATAAAAAAATAAAATAAAAAAATAAAATAATAAAAGAAGACCGGGAGGCCAAACATGGACTAGAATGTCTCTCGGGGACTCCCCCGGCGGGGGGTTCAAAGCGAAGAACTCACTGCACATCGAATTGTAAGGAGATGCGAAGAGATCACAGCAAGGCCGACCCCACTCTAGAAAGATCTGCTCCGCTACTGAAGGATTCAGAGACCACTCGTAAGGCATCAGAATAGTCTGGCTTAGCTTGTCTGCCAGAATGCTAGACCTCCCTGGAATATGCATTGCTACCAGAAAACGACCAGTGGAGATCGCCCATTCCCAAACTCTCATGGACTCGCGACAAAGGGGGTAAGATCTGGTCCCCCCCTGTCTGTTGATATACCAGACCACCGACATGTTGCCTGACTGGATTGCAATGGTTCCCAGAGGTAGAAAGGCATGAAGGGCCTGCAACGCAAAAGGACCGCCCTCATCTCCAGAATGTCTATATGCAAACTGGTTTCGATCGGGGACCACATGCCTTGGACTGTCCTTCCCGAACAATGCCCTCCTCCACCCTAGCTGGGAGGCGTCCATGATCACTGTGGCTTGGGCAGGGGCTGGAACAAAAGATCGTCCTTCCAAGATTTCTGAAGACTGCATCCACCATAGAAGGGACGACCTGCAGACTTTGCTTATGTGTATTGGCTGCGACAACAGAAGATCCAACAAAGACCATTGCACTGCTACAGTCCACTGCAGTACTCGCATACATAAGTGAACACACGGTAGAAGTGTTATCACTGTCAGAACCTAGGGCCCTTAAAACAGACTCTGCTGAGGGAAGATGAGATTGGTAAATGAAAGCAACATGCATCCTTAAATTTCGAACTCACGCAGAGGTCAGGAAAACTTTTGTCTGTAATGTGTCTATCAGTGCTCCTATGTATTCTACAACCAGGACAGGGTTCATAAGAGATTTGGTTGTGTTGATTGTAATCCCTAGATAGTGTGCAAGATGTAGGAAATAGTCTCTGGTCCGAAAAGGTAGACGATTGGTGAGAGCAGTAAGGAGCCAATCGTCCATGTAAGGGTAGACCTGAATCTCCTGAAGCCTCAGGTGAGCCATTACTACTGCCATCACTTTGGTGAACACACTGGGGGCTGTGGTGAGACCAAAGGTTAGGGCTCAAAACTGATAAATGATTGGCTCCTAGCCAGAAGCAGAGAAACCTCCTGGAGCTTCTGTGCATCTTTATGTCATAGTAGGCATCCTGGAGGTTGAATAAGCACATCCAGTTGCTCTCTTGCAGATATGGCAGGATGGACTGTAAGGTGACCATCCGGAATTTCTTTTTGGCAACTGACAGGTACAGAGTAGACAGGTCCAGAATGGGCCTGATGTCCCACCATTTTTTTTTGGCACCAAAAAAAACCTGGAGTAGATGCCCGATCCGGACTGATCTGGGGGGACGGGTTTGATGGCTCGTTTCTTTAGCAGCTTGGAAACCTCGACCGCTGTTGCCTCCCTTTGTGCGGGTGGTACATCTGGAAGGTGTTTGTAAGGTGTAGGCAGAATCACAAATGGGATGGAATAGCCTCTGGAAATTATATGAAGCACCCAATGGTCTGATGACATGGACTCCCATGCTGTTAGGTGCAATGGACACACAACTCCTGACTGCCTCCAGAGCAGAGCAGTCAGCAACTCCTCATGGTTGCTGCGCAGGCCTGTCCGAGAACAGTTCTCGAGACCCAAAATTCCTCGGACCCTCTCTGCCTCTGGGCCAGCATCTGTCCTGTCCCGCTCTGCCTCTAGGGGAAGAAGGGCCCCGAGTGTCCCGGGAAGACTGAGACTTCCAGAACCACATCTTCTTTTTCCCTTGCTGATTCTGAGAAAAGGAACTTTGAGGGTTCGAGAAGATTCTGACGGCAGACAGTGTCTTCCAGTCTTTCTCACTCTGGACCAAGGTGTCACAGATGGTCTTACCAAAGAGGAAAGAGCCGTCATACAGGGCATTCGCAAAAGACGCCTTGAAGTGATCCATGAACTGACACAATCTGAGCCAGGCATTGTGCCTCATGGAAACGCCGGACCCAGCCGCCCCTTTGGTCGCGTGTGAGAGGAGTCGCATAGACATATTAAAAACCGCTGTCAAGGTAGCCATCCTCGCGAAGAACATGGCCCTTGTCCTCCTGCAACATTGACTTTAGAGGAGACTCAGCCAGTTTCTTAATCAGGTTGCACTGTAGTCGAGTAACATGGGCCAGATAGTTCAGCGCCCTGATAGAAAAGGCTGCTGACGCATAAACCTGCTTCCTTAGATGACCCATCATCTTGGACTCACGGTCAGGAGGATGGACCGAGGAACTCTCCTGGGCTAGTTCCTTCATGGTGGCTGCTACCACCATAGCATCTACCGGGGACCCTTTATTCCAATCCAGTCTGTCTGCAGGGGGGCTCAATATTTTATCCGGGTGCTTAGGGATTGGTTTCACAGTGTCCGGCTCCTTCCAAGCCCGCAAGGTTACCAAATCCACTAATGGATCCACATTGGGGGGACACCCAGGAAGAAGACGGTCCCATAGTGAAAGCCTCCAGGAACACCGATTCGTCCGAGGAAGATTTTGGGGTGGACCAGCCTCCCCGCTGGCACAAAATTTCCATGATATCACCAAAGGAGACATCCATGGGAGATGATCTGGTGGAATCTTTCCCATCATCCAAATCAGTGTCCTCAGTGAGGGACTCAGGAGAGGAATCCAAGTGCCTCCTTTTGCATGGGATTCACACACAAAGCAGCGAGTCCGAAGAAATAGTCAGGGGCCTCGACCCACTGGAGAGAACCCTTTCCACAACATCGAACACCGAAGGAGAGCAAGCTTCCTGGCACACTAGTAAGGGAACTGTTCTCCAGCGGGAGTTGGAGCCAGGCCAAAAGTAGACAGAACGTCGAGGAGGTGGCTGTGACCTGAAAAGGTAGGGGTCGACGGAAAAAACTCCACATGCTCCAGGCAGCTACTGGTGTTGAGGAAACTGGTACCATCGGCGCCAATGCCCTGACCAGGGGAACTCTCGGATCCATGTACGCCAAAACTGGGGGTTGGATCGGAGATATAGGTGTAAAGAAAGGAAGCGAGCTCCCCCCTCCAGAGGGTGAGGGGGCCAGCAAGACTCCCATTTAAAGTTGTGTGTGAATAAATCACTGCCTCATTTATATCCATGTCAGCTTCTGAGAGACTGTGGGTAGACCGTGAGGAAGCCACGGACTCTGACCTGGCGGGTTGAAGACCCGAAGCTCTAGAAGATGGCCTGGGGTCCACCGGCTCCGGAGAAAACCTAGGAGATCAGAGCCGATGGGAGTCAGGTCGGTGCCTAGTTTGAAGTGTGGGGGGAGGCCCGGTCAGAGCCGAAAGGTCCGGGGACCTATTCCTCTTGTCACTCCTATGATCTCTCTTCTTCTCTCTGCCCTTTCTATGCTCCCCTTCCACAGGCTTAGAGGCAGGAGGATGAGTCCCAGCCTGGGAGGGAAGAGAGGCAAGGGTGGGAGTCAAAGGACAGGTGGTCACAGCCGTGACTGAAGCAGAAGTGGAGACGGCCGCCTCCGTAGAAGGGAGCATCATCATAATTTTAGCCCTACAATCTTTAAGGGCTCGTGGGTTAAAACTTGCGCAAATACTGCAGTCCATCGATAGATGGGCAGCATCCAAACAAAAAACACAGTGTGTGGCCGTCAGCAGGCAACAGTTTGTGGCCACACTCAGTGCATCTTTTAAAGATTTGTTTTGGGAGCTCAGCCATAACCAGTCCCAAGCAACAAAAAAGGGATTTTTAAAGACACTCTCCACTCGCCACATAGTCAGAGCCACAAGCACACAAAAGGCTGAGGGGGCGGAGGGGTAAAGTCTAACTACTACAGAACTATCTGAAAACTAAGGAAAAGTACCTACAGTTGACGCACCCGCAAGGGGGAGGAAAGGAGGAGACATACACTACCAGCAAAAACACTGAACACTAAGAAACAGGGGAAAAAAACACTTCAAAAAATCTACTCACAACCTGGAACTCAAGAATCATGATGGGTTGCGAAGCCATGGCAAACGAGATCTAAGGGTTGGAAGGTAGTGGTGGTGTATTATGGGTAAGGGAAGGAGCTTGGAGCAGATGCTTGTAAAGTTGCCGGCTCGGATCTGTTACAGATCAGATACCCACAGGTTGAAGATCAAATGAAGTAAACTACTTCAGATATGATTTTACTGATCAGTGACAAAAATGAGACATTCTTAACCTTCTCTTGCAAGACCACAGCAACATGCAAGTTTGAGTAATCTCCAGCAAAATACCACAACATATATGGTTTTCAAGTCTGTGTTTAGGTTAACTTTTCTCATTCTGACGATAAAATTGTAATATAGCAGAAGCAGTAACATTTAGTATACTGTATGAAGAACCTCATGGCCAAGTCTTGGCAATTCAAAACTGAACATAAGTTTTTGCACAAGCCAACAGAAAATGTCATTGTTGTTATAAAATCCACTGACAGAATGGGACACAATGCACCACAGTTTGCTTCAGATTATCAGTACCCAGTCAGTCTAGTTTTGTTTTTCTGCAAACAAATAACAGAACTGTTGATTATCTGAATAATCTTGCATAAGAGGCATAACCCCCCCACCACAAAGAAATGATCACTAGGACCCTTATAAGCCTAGGTGTGCAACCCAACTGTGACCAACAAATTTGATTTATGTAGGGAGTGATTTACTGACTGTTTCTGTTCATCAGAGACATAGGCACCAGACTAGGAGTGAATTTCCGATTACCCATCCATTAGTCCAAGTTGCTCTTAAATAATGTTAGGGAGGAACTCTACTTCACGTAGATGGGAAGCCTGTTCCAGAGAATGAGAATTCTCTGAGAAACGTTACCTGTCTTGCCAACATATTCTATTTATGTCACAAGCACAATACAGGTTTTTTGATCTATTAGTTCTGATGCTATTGGTTTTGTGGATATGTAAAAAGGTTCATCAAAACAGGGTCCAGGGATATCTTGCATGCCAGGCATAGATCACATCTCAGAAGTCTCTATGATACAGAGTTAAAAAAACAGGGCTTTGAGGTGGCTCAGCACAGGGAATTATTAACCAAATTCTTTTTGTAAGGAACTTCTGTGAATGTTCCAGTTACTGCTCGTGTCTGGTTAGGTACATACCAAAGGGGGCATTATACTCTATGATGGGTCTGATGTGGTCAGAGTACAGTAGTACGATGTCCTCTCTGGACCTAAATACCATACTTCTTATAAGTTAAGCAACATTGAAGGATTTTCTTATTATCTTTGACACATTTTAGCCGAAGGCTAGGTTACTGTCCACATCAGATCCCTGACTAGTGAATCCATTTTTAGGGGTGTTTTACTGATGACATAGTTATCCAGGGTGACACACTTCCTAAAAGGCACTATAATGCATTTCTTAGTACTGGGTTTTAAGCCATGGCTTTGGCACCAAGCGTTTCTCTGTATTGTACACCTTCCTAAGGGGTGTTCTCATCTGGGGAGATTCAATGACTGCTCCCAGTTTGCAATAATCTGGGAACTTGATCAGCCACAAGCATTTTACACAGGCTTTTACCTCTGCTAAGTAAATCAAAAACAACAATACTAGCCACCGAATAAGGTACTCACTAAGTACAACAGTCAAATGTAGAGCAAAATAAAACCAGTGGTACGCCAGGCAGAAGAACAGTCAAAACCACAGTATTCACTTCACGGTTTAATAGGATCCAAGGATAGAGTAAGCGCTTTCACGTTGATCAGCAATGCTTCATCAGACTTCAATAGTTACAAACAGTTCTTGAACATTTAAATAGCACTCTCAAATAGTTCATTAGTCAAACCAATCAGCATTTAAAAACACAGTACATCCATGCTACTAGTATTCAAATACGAGAGACATTTGAATATGCTATTAACAATTTTAGTTTTGTTATACACAGGAGATTTTTACCAAACATATTAGATTAGGTTTATATTTGAAATGTGTTTTTATTTTAAATGTGTCCTATTTCTCTCGTTGTATTTGAATACTAGTAGCATGGATGTACTGTGTTTTTAAATGCTGATTGGTTTGACTAATGAACTATTTGAGAGTGCTATTTAAATGTTCAAGAACTGTTTGTAACTACTGAAGTCTGATGAAGCGTTGCTGATCAACGTGAAAGCGCTTACTCTATCCTTGGATCCTATTAAACCGTGAAGTGAATACAGTGGTTTTGACTGTTCTTCTGCCTGGCGTACCACTGGTTTTATTTTGCTCTGCTAAGTAAATGCCAAAGAGGAGTGGGTCCAGCACACAGCCCTGAGGAACTCACTGTTGACTGGCCACGTTGTACAGGTGGCCTCACCAATCTCAACCTCTTGGGCTCTATTCATTCGCCAGCTAGCTATGCAATGTATTTATAAAGGCATTCAGGCCTAGTCCTCTAAGTTTGTTGATAATGACCTAGTGGGGTGTTGTATCAAATGCTTTAGCCAGATCTAGGTAAGCAGTATGCATTGCTTTCCCCCCATGCATTGCTTAGTGACTTCACCAAAGAAACCCACCAGTTTCAGTAAGCATGACCTTCCTTTGACAAAGCCAAACTGGGATGGATCTAGTGTCTAGAGGTCTCCTATGTCCTTGCTGATAATTTCCATAATCAATTTTTCCACAGCTTTGCAAACAAGACTAGTCAGACTAATGGGTATGTAGTTTCCAGAATATGTTGAAGGTCTTCCCTTATGAAGGGGGGGGGGGGTGACCATCGCAGTCCTCCATTTGTGTGGCATAAAGCTTACTTTAAGACCATAGTTAAATAATTACTCTAGGGATCCTAACAACTCATATTTTAGACTGCTCAGGAGGCACCCTGGAATGTTACCAGAGCTCACTGATACTATGTTCTTGGCTTTAGCGAGCATAGCCAGTACATGCTTCCTAGTCACAGCTGCAGGGGTTATAGTTGAGGGATTTTCTGGGGGGGATGGTTTGTGAGTGAGACAGCGGTAAAGTTGAAACTGAATTTGTCCGCTAACAGGTTTGTTATAATCACCAGTCTGCCCTTGCGTTTTCTGACATAGCTAAAGAAGGCCTTATGGTTATCTTTCACCTGGAAGGCTATCTTAACCTCAAAGTTGTCTTTGATCTAATCAGCCCTATTAGTTGCCTATTTTCTTAGATGAGAAAGGTTTTTATCTTGATGGGAATTACCCTTCCTGATTTTTGCCAATTTTTTTTTTCTTTTGTTGCGCATCCAGTATAATTTGGGATGCCACCAGGGCGGTTAGTTTCTGGGGCTAGTTCTGGGCTTACTTCAGGTAGGTACTTCAGCCTCTATGTAGCCACTGACATGATTGCACAGAGTTTCTGACAGCAGTTCAGTGTAGGCTGATGTGTCCTCAGGGTCTGGAGGAGCACTGAATTGTGACAAACCATCACTTAATAAAAGGCAGTTTGCCTTGGAATAATTCCTAACTACTACTAGTTTTACTTGGGTTACGGACTTGATTTTGATTTCAAGGGAGACAGCTTTATGGCTGGATCTTACTAGGAAGGATGAGACACGGGGGGGGGGGGGTGTACTCTAATATTTGCGAGTAGGAAGTCCAACATGTTGGAACCTCTAGTGGGAGAATTCACTGTTTGGTCAAGGGTGTTTATGTTTACAAAGTCCAGGAATCTCTGTGCCTATAGATTTGAATGCCATGTAGGATTCCCATTCCAGTCTATACAGGGGTAAAGTCTCCCATGAGTAGGGTATTAGCTTAGATGGTAAGCATCTCAAGTAGGTCCACCACCTTTTGGGACATGGAGGGTAGCCTATAGCTGGTTAGGATATGGTACAGGATATTATCTACAGTGATGTGCACATGGAGAAACTCCATTGCATCATTCTGTTTGACCAACCTAGAGGTTCACAGGCAAGTACTAGGCTACTTGCCCTTGCGGGCCACTTTAAAGGAAAACTCCACCATATAACTAATATATATATATATATATATATATATATATATATATATATATATATATATATATATATATATGATTATCACAACATGGCTACCGATGGGGTTTGATATATCAATATGATCTTCTTCTGCTTCAACCCTTTCTCTTTCCCATAAAGCATTTCAAGGCTTCTTTCTATGAATCATGCCAGGCATAAGGAAGTAACTGTGAATTCCCATACCACTGACATATAATGGGAACTGTATGACTCTCTGTCAGTTTGTATTCCTTCTGTAAGAGACTGCTTCTTTTCTGTTGCTAATCACCCTCATTTATGTTTTGCTCAGGGCTTGCTTTACACTATACTTTGAAGTTATCTAGCTGCAGTCAGAGAAGTAGCTAAATTGGAGAACTTTGTTCTAGCTGTTATTTTGTAGTCCAACATGAATTGATGGTCCCCTCCCCCCACACTACTGCAGAGGTGTTAAAACTTTCACTGCAATTTGACAGCTCAGAGCTGAAAGGAAGGGAATTCCAATCTAAATTTCTTCCCCCTCTGCCTGTAGTAAGAATTATTTATTTAATTAGCTTGCTATCAGTAGAAAGCTTTATTTATTTAAATGCTTTTCCGTTTAATTTTTGGAAGCAAGCTTCAAAAAATTCTTGATTATTTCAGTGTGCTTTACTATTAGTGACTTTTGATTTAAAATAAATATGTCTACAAGACATTAACTTATTTTTGCATACCCATTCTGAGGAACAGCTGTCTTGCGACATGCTGTTTTGGTAATTTCCTGACATTCTACTAATCTATAGCAAAACAGCAATTTTAAACCAGACTCCATGATACTGGCACAGTAAAAGAATGTACTGAAAAACTCACTGTATTCTACAGTCCATGCAGTGAAACATTTTTTTGGGGGGAAGGGGGGGTGGCTACTGAATATTTTAGGAAATTAAGTATCACTTGCATTACGCATATAACCAATGCATTTTTTGAATTTACTATATTGTAGGTCTTTCAGCTTTTCCTGGTTAGGGGTCGCCACAGCGGAACTCCGGTCCGCTAATGACTGGCAGTAGATTTTCACGAATGCCGAGGTGCCAGCTCGACATCCAACCTTCAACAAAGGCACGCCCATTTATGCATGTCTTTCGAACACCCACCCAACCGCGGGGAGGACATGCAGACTCCACACAGAAGGAACTTACTACGATGTTCCCAAATTTAACAGCAAACTGTTAAGCAATTATCTATTCCTTGCCCTGCATCAGTAATTTTTATTTGAGTCACTCCTGTCTCTGTGCATATTTTCAATTATAATTATATATGAACGTCTATAATGTTCAAACGTTAAACTGCTCATCTATTGATTTGTTAATGTGCAACAGACACATAGTCCTTCGTATTTTCACATTACAACTTATTATACAGTCTCTCCAAAAACTAAGAAAGAAATGTGTGTAGTTTGTAGGAAATGTGACGACCGTGTCCTGGCCCAGCAATCAAGGAGCCTCAATCTTCACGACTAACACCAGGGAGGTAGTCTCCTAGAAGAGGAAAGGATAACGAATACACAAAGTAAAGTACAATTTCCCTTAAGTGCACACAGAGATCACAGTTAGTCTGGGGCTGGTTGCTCCTTTGCTCACCAGGTCCCCAATAAGACTCCCCACTGGCACAGCTATAGGGTCCACATCTCAGCCTAACTGGGCAAGCTAAAACCTCCAGTACCCTCTCTGTCCAACCAGTGCTTCGTGTCCCTGCCAAGTAGCTGACACACCACACACACACACACACACACACACACACACACTTTGAGATAAGTATTTATACATTTCACAGACACTCCTGGGAAAGGCTGACAACAGATTCTCCAACCCCTTTACCCAGACTACACGGTAGTAATTACTGTCACCACCCAGTTAATAATATCAGCTACTAAAAGACCGTTAAAAGGGTGTCCAATTATTACTGTGCAATATTAATATCCAATGGTAGTATGACTAACAGTCAAGGCTTACTTTACAGTGGCCTATTACAATAACCTATATAAATATGCAATGTACTCTAGAGCTTATGCCTACACAAATCAGCCACAGGTAGAAGGTTTTAAACATATTTAATAATAAATAATTAAAACACAAGACAAAACTACTACACCACAGATTTATGTAAGAGTTCAGGGATCACACAGAAACTTAAAATAATACAGTAAGACAGGTCTGATTTCAAAGAAAAATACCTAATTAATCTTTACTAGCTTTAACTATTCCTACAAGAAATTACAGTGCTAAAACTTACAAGTGAGCATAAGGCAGAGTGCTGGTAAGTTGGATGCCCAAAGTCAAAATGCTTCCAGTCTCTTCTGTGAAATAGTATTTAAACATTACTAACAAACATGTTTGCTGGGTCCCTCCCCAAATTACATCATTTTTGACACTTAGGTTTTCCCAGGCAAACAAACTACATTACTTAGCAATCTAACAACTGCACAGAAACTTACAACAATAGAAATTTCACAAGTATATTCTAACAGAAACTAGAGCAATAAAGCATCTTCCACATCTAAATTCTGGTCATAAACTTTAGCCTTAAAACAATGGGCATGAAACCTTCATCAGCCGCAGTGGAGCCAAATTCTCACATGAAAGGGTCACAACATGCTTCACTGGGCCAGTAGAGTGCAATGTTGTCACATATGCTGCAGTTCCACATTTCACAGTATTCTTTACACTCAAGAAAACATGCCTGTATGTTACATTTATTTATACAGTTGATAGAATTATGTATCAAATTATATTTGACTAGGCTGGCAGCCTTCGCCCATCTCTCCCCAATCGTCACATCTCTTCCCCCCCCCGGGGTACTCAAGGAAGTTTTTAAGTGCCCCTTGAGAAATGATGCTTGAGAGTGTCAGGTCTATCTGGGTGTACCTCACCCCATTCCCTGTCTTAACAGCCCATCTACATTGGTATTGCTACTCCCACTGCATGGCTGCACTGACATATCATATGCTTGCAACCCCAGTCTTCATCTTAGCAACTTGGCATTTTGCTGACTGGCTCTGTTTAACCATGTTAGAGGGTTGTGATCTGTCACACAGTGCATTTTCTTCCATACAGATAAGGCTGAAGTTTTTTAGTACCCACACTGTGGCTAGACATTCCTTTTCTACGGCTGCATAGCATTCCTCCCTGGGTTGGAGCCTATGACTGAGATAAACTACTGGGTGCTCTTCTCCCTCTGAAGAAATCTGGCTAAGTACAGCCCCCACCCCATAGTTTGAAGCATCCACCTGCACAACAAAGTCTTTGATGTAGTCTGGACTGGCTAACACAGGGGGTCCTTCCAAGGCTTCCTTAAGCTTCTGAAATGTCTGCTCACATGCTGGGGTCCACACTACCTTATCTGGCCTGTTCTTCCTTGTCACGTCTGTGAGGGGAGCAGCTATGGTACTATAATTGGGAACAAACTTTCTGTAGTACCCTGCTGTCCTCAATAATGCCCTCACCTGCTTTTTGGCAACAGGTGCAGGCCATGCCTGAATAGCTTCCACTTTGGCAGGTTCTGGCTTTATCTTAACACTCCCCACTCTATGTTCTAGGTAAGAGACCTCTGCCACACCCACCTGAAATTTGCTTGGCTTAATGGTCAACCCTGCCCTCTGCAGTCTACCCAGCACCTCCCTGACATGCTGAAGGTGCTCTTGCCAGGAATGGCTGTAGATAGCAATATCATCCATGTAAGCAAGGGCAAAGTCTCCTGCTAAGATATGACCTACCAGCCTCTGGAAAGTCGTTGGGGCATTCTTCATCCCAAAGGGTATCTTTGTGAACTCATACAAGCCAAAAGGAGTCACAAAGGCGGACTTCTCTCTAGCACTGGGAGTCAAGGGCACCTGCCAGTAACCCTTGGTAAGATCAATGGTTGTACGATACTTAGCCCCACCCAGCTGCTCTAGGGCTTCATCTGTCCTAGGCATGGGGTAAGCATCTGACTCTGTGTGACTATTTAATTTCCTGTAATCCACACAGAACATGTTGCTGCCATCCTTCTTTGGCACCAACACTACTGGTGAGGCCCAGGGACTCACCCCTAGTTCCAACATCTCCTGTACCTCCTCCCTCAGAGTCTGTTTGACTCTTTCAGGCACCCTATAAGGGGCCTGCCTAATAGGCCTTTGGGGTCCTGTATCCACCTGGTACTGCACCAGGTGGGTGCTCCCTGGTTTCCCGGTGAACATGCCCCCAAACTCCTGCAACACTGCTCGGATTTCTCGAACCTGGGTAGGAGACAGCTGATGGGACATTGCTACCCCTTCCACCGAGGTGTCAACCCGAAACTCACTGAGGAGATCAGTCCCCAGATCTCCCTCAGACTCTTCCTGCAATCCACTGCAAATGCTCAGCACAAGGGCCTCCCTATCATGGTAAGGTTTCATCATGTTAACATGGTACAATGTGTGCCCCTGCCATCTGCCTAGCACTTCCACCATGTAGTTAACATCAGATACCTTTCTCACCACTTTGTAGGGTCCCTCCCATGCTGCTTGCAAATTATTGTGTCTGACAGGTATGACAATCATCACCTGCTGCCCAACAGCATACTCTCTAGCTCGAGCATTCCTGTCATACCACACCTTTCTCTGTTGTTGGGCTTCTGCCAGGTTCTCCTGGGCCAGGCCCATGAGTTCCCTGAGCCTTGTCCTGAGATTCAGGACATATACCACAACAGACTGCTTGCGAGACTCGCACTCATCTTCCCACTCATCTCAAATTAAATCTAGAGGTCCCCTCAACCTATGCCCATACAGCAACTCAAAGGGTGAGAAACCTGTGGATTCCTGGGGAGCCTCTCTGTAAACAAACATATGGGGCAAATATTTGTCCCACTCCCTCTTAAACTGATGTGCAAATGCCCATAACATGGACTTGAGTGTAGAGTTTAACCTCTCAACAAGACCATTAGTCTGGGGATGGTAGGGGGTGGTCTTCATGTGCTTCACCCCACAGGACTTCCACAGACAAGCCAGCAGGTCTGACATAAAACTGGCACCTCTGTCAGACAGTATTTCCTCTGGGAAACCTACCCTGCTGAAAATCTCTAGCAAAGCATTTGCCACCTTCTCGGCCTCAATGGAGGACAAAGCCACTGCCTCAGGGTATCGTGTAGCACAATCTACAATCACTAGGATATAATTTTTCCCTGTGGAACTTGGGGTACTCAGAGGACCCACAATATCCATAGCTACACTCTGAAATGGCTTCTCAATCACAGGCAAAGGAATCACAGGAGCTCTCACCTTGTCTCCTGCCTTGCCTACCTTTTGGCACTGCTCACAGGTCCTGCAGTACGCTGTTACATCTCTGGAAATTCCAGGCCAATACAAGTATTGTATAATATGCCTCTTTGTATGTTTTATGCCCATATGACCTGCAAAGGGAATATCATGGGCTATGGCTAGAAGTGCCAGACGGTAAGCTCTAGGCACTACCAACTGCTATATTCTCTCACCTTCTAGCCCTCCCTCAGGGGTCCACTTTCTGTACAGTAACCCTTTGTTCCAGTATACAGATTCCCCCTTCCCTTGAGAATCAGGTGCCTCCCTAGCTACCTGCCTCAGGCCTTGCAATGTGGGGGCTGAGAGCTGAGCCTGTCTCAAGTCTCTCCTTGTAAACCTTCCCAGCTCCCCTTGCATAGGAAGTCTGGCATCCTCTGACAGTGGTGCCTCACTGTCAGTCTGGTTACTACTACTCACCCTCTACCTTTGCAGTTACCCTGTCCAAGGGAACATAAGTACCCACAAGCAGCTGTGGGTCACATTCAGTCTCACTGCTACAGCGTAGCTCACTCCCTGAAGTAACCACCTCAGCAGTCCTGGCTGCAAGTATGCAGTCTGTCTGGGTCTCCCCCAGGCTACCAGACCCACATGCTTGTCTCCTAGCCTCACTGCATGTAACTGTATAAGTACATAGTACTGCCTCATCCAAATCCTTCCCTCGCAGGACATCTGCAGGATGGTAGTTCCATACCCCTGTTGTCTCAAGACAACACACTGTTGGCATTTTGTCTTTACCACTTACTGGCTCCCTCACCTTTGGTTCACCACCTTGCCTCCGTGGACATCTGTATGCCACATGGCCCCATTGGTTGCATTCAAAACATTTAACCCTAGATCCTGTACATGTACCTGGACTAGTGGCTTCCCCCGCTACTGGTGGATTCTGTTGGGGCAGTCTGTGCTGCCCACCATGGGTTCCTTTAGTCCCATGAGCAGTACTAGGGGCCCCTTTCCTCTGCAGGACTGCCCTGCTTGCTAGGTATAGGACTCCCTTCTTCCCCAACTCCTCTGAAGTAGCATATTGTCTATCAACTAACCTGATCCTCATGTCCCCAGGCAAAGTGCTAAGGGCTTGTTCCCTTACCAAAAGGTCTGCCAGCCCTTCAAAAGTGGTGACCTGACATTGACTCATCCAGCTATGAAAATAAGTGCTCAGTTCAGCAACATATTCACATACATTTTCATCTGCCTTGCATCTATGCTCACGAAACTTTTTCCTATACATTTCAGGTGTTAGCTTAAAACATTCTAATAAATGTCTTTTTACAGCAGTATAATCAAAACAGTCCGTGTCATGCATTTTTGCTAAAGAAGTTAAAGCTTTATCATGGAGTAAGGGGGTCAGGAACTGTACCCAGAGCCCTTGGTCAACTTCATACTGTTTGCATACCCGCTCAAACATATGAATGAAGCTATCAAAATTATCCCCCTCTAAACTGTGTAAGAAATTTACTGACACTGGTGCTTCTGGGGTCCAGTTACTCCCTTCCCAATTACCTCCATGACTCCGGCGAAGAGTCAGCATTTCCCTCTCATGCCTCCTCTGCCGTTAATTTTCCTCAGCTGCTTCTAGTTCCATACACCTGGCCTCCAACTCAAGTCTCTTTAGCTCCAGCTGGATTTTTAAGTCCACTGCAGAAAGGGTTAGCTGTCCATTGTCCGAGTATATTGTATCTCCACTGTCAGTCTGATTGTCCTCTAGGCTGCTGTTTTCTGATGCAGCTGTAACCAAGGCTGCAATCAGGTCTGCTTGAGTCAGGTTTCCATGCACCAACCCCCTAGCCTGGCAAATCACCCCCAGCTGGCTCCTTGCCAACTTTCCATACTCCTCTGCTGGCATGCTGCCTGCTCACCCTGACTAACACTAAGCTAACAAAAGAAATAAAACAAGTGTGATCTGAACTCTTGAGTATACACTACATGGCTATTTTAGAGTACAACACACTTTTAGAGATCACTGTACATAAGCTACAGGAATTCGCTCTACCCAAACCACTACAAGCCAATTAGTGTGTGAAGTAGATCCCATCACTGCTACCACTTGCGATGACCGTGAACTGGCCCAGCAATCAAAGAGCCTCAATCCTCACCAATAACACCAAGGAGGTCATCTCCTAGAAGAGGAAAGGATACCCAATACACACAGTAAAGTACAATTTCCCTTAACTGCACACAGAGATAACAGTCAGTCTGGGGCTGGTTGCTCCTTTGCTCACCAGGTCCCCAATACGACTCCCCACTGGTACAGCTATAGGGTCCAGATCTCAGCCTAACTGGGCAAGCTAAAACCTCCAGTACCCTCTCCATCCAACCAGTGCTTCGTGTCCCTGCCAAGTAGCTGATACAACACACATACACTTTGAGATAAGTATTTATACACTTCACAGATACTCCTGGGGAAGGCTGACACAGATTCTCCAACTATGCCCCTTTACCCAGACTACACAGTATTAAATACTGCCACCACCCAGTTAATAATATCAGCTACTAAAAGGCCCTTAAATGGGTGTCCAATTATTACTGTGCAATATTAATATCCAATGGTAGTATGACTAACAGTCATGGCTTACTTTAGAGTGGCCTATTACAATAACCTCTATAAATATGCAATGTAATCTAGAGCTTATCTCTACACAAATCAGCCACAGGTAGAAGGTTTTAAACATATTTAATAATACATAATTAAAAAACAAGACAAAACTACTACACCACAGATTTATCTAAGAGTTCAGAGATCACACAGAAACTTAAAATAATACAGTAGGACAGGTCTGATTTAAAACAAAATACCTAATTAATCTTTACTGGCTTTAACTATTCCTACAAGAAATCACAGTGCTAAAACTTACAAGTGAGCATAAGGCAGAGTGCTGGTAAGTTGGATGCCCAAAGTCAAAATGCTTCCAGTCTTCTTCTGAGAAATAGTATTTAAACATTACTAACAAACATGTTTGCTGGGTCCCTCCCAAAATTACATCATTTTTGACACTTAGGTTTTCCCAGGCAAACAAACTGCATTATTTAGCATTCTAACAACTGCACAGAAACTTACAACAACAGAAGACATTTCACATGTATATTCTAACAGAAACTAGAGCAATAAAGTACCTTCCACATCTAAATTCTGGTCATAAACTTTAGCCTTAAAGCAATGGGCATGAAACCTTCATCCAGCTGCAGTGGAGCCGAATTCAAACATGAAAGGGTCACAACATGCTTCACTGGGCTAGTAGAGTGCAATGTTGTGACATATTTTGCAGTTCCACATTTCACAGTATTCTTTACACTCAAGAAAACATGCCTGTATTTTACATTTATTTATACAGATGACAGAATTATGTATCAAATTCTATTTGACTAGGCTGGCAGCCTTCGCCTATCTCTCCCCAATCGTCACAGGAAACACCACTTAGGAGGGTTACAACCTTAAGTAAATTGATGACTGCAGCATTCCATTCCAGTTGTACTAACTGAACTCGTCATGTCAGGTAGCAAGCACACAGGACTGAACTGTTATTTACACTGTCATGAGTATAGAATGTCAATTTTTCCTTCATAATTTTCCTGTCTACCTGTGTACAAGTCACTGTACTAGGCAGTGTTGTGTGGCCATTTGGAATATTGCACATCTTACTCAACGTTCTCCCGAATACTGTAGCCAGAGATCCGAAAGCATACTTCACAGCACTGTGCGCTTTGTGAAAATTTTGTGTAAACCCTACAAATTACTTTTGGATATCAAAAAAATGCTATCACATTACACACACACCTTTGCCATCAACTTTGTGACAGCTGCGTCATGTAATGCTCTCTCTCACACTGTGCAGACATTAGTACATGGTCACACAAGTTAAAAGGTGTCAAGAGAAGCAGCTATTAGATCTGCACAGGTGAGAGATGCACTTAGATCACCAAACTGAAAGAAGTGCACGCTCCAGCCAGGACCAGACTTGCTGGTCAAGAGGAGAAAGTCAACACCTGCAACACACTACATAGTACACACAGCCCTCCAAAACACCAACCATCACAACCCACATATAGAAACACAAACCATACACCCACCTTTGTGGAGGTTCTCAATAAATTTTACCCAAACAGAGACCCTGAGACAGAAACACACACAACCGCCACAACACCAACCCCAGAACACACAGCTCACCACCACAGTGTGCCCCTCAACACAAGCCCTTAATGCAAAACACTTTGCCCAATGTACTAATCACAGGAGACTCAAATGTGAGGTGCACTGATGTCCCACTCACTAGGCTGAACAAGGAGAAGGTGACAGTCAGTTGTCTATCAGGTGCCAGGATCCACCACATAACACATGCACTCAGGTCACTCCACAAGTACAAATATGACTCAGTCATTGTCCATGTGGGTGTGAATGACTTGAGATGTACCTCCCTGAACTACATGAAAAGAGATGTGATGGAACTCTTAGATTGTGTGGCCCAGGCAGGTATTACCCTAGCCCTGAGCAGTATTATACCATCACCCAGACTGATACCACAGTACGAGCAGAAAATGATTGACTTCAACAATTGGCTAAGTTTCTGGAAGCATTCTAAGGGTATCCAGCATCTATCTGCCTGGGAGGACATGATCGAAAGACCTTGATGCTTTGCCAGGGACTGCCTGCATCTGTCTCCCCTGGGATTCCGGGTACTGGCTAAGGCTGTTGCCACCCCTATAGTGTCTTTTTTAGGCAGTGTTCCAAAGACCAAAATTCCACCATAACAGCCGCATACAAATGCAATCTGAGGGTCATGCTTCTCAATGCTAGAAGTCTAAATCTCAAGATGCACTTGCTCGAAGCTCTCCTCAAAATGGAGAATGTCGACATCTGTGCTGCAATGGAGACCTTGTTTAAATAGGCAGAAAACAGGGTGTCTCCACAATCTTAAAGGATACACACACCTCTAGACTGGTAGCCCAGTGTAATGCATTCCAGACACTTCAGGTACAACTAACTCTGGGTAAGATGGCAATACAAGTCATAGGCTGCTACAGAACCCCAAACATGCCCCTAGACTCTCACTCCAAGTTCCAAAGCACCCTAGAATCCATCAAGGTCCAACCCAGTACTCTCATACTGGGTGACTTCAACTACCCTTCCATCAAATGGGAAAACTATTCAAGTACCAATGTACAGGCCCAACGCTTTCTGGAATTTATCAATTCCAATGCCCTGGACAGTTCATTCCAACCCCCACTAGAGGAAACAACATCCTTGACCTGGTTATCACCAACATGGGAGACCGTTGCTCCATAACTATAGTCAATTCCTCCCTGGTTAAATCTGACCACAAACTGATCACTGTGGAAATCTTCATCTCACCTACACCCCCCCCCCCCCAAGGTGACCAGTTTGAAAAACTTCTCTAAAGCAGACTTTAGGCTCCTAAAAACAGAGGTGGCTAACTTCTCGGCACCTATACCAATGGAAAATAGCTGCATGACTGCCAAATCATACACCAATGCACTGTACGAGCATGCACACAAATGCATGGACATTGCCATACCAAATGGAACTAAGACGCTCTCCACCAAAAAGGAAGCCAATCTGGTGGTCCGCAGCCACTAATAAACTCTACAACAGAAGGAAGAAACTGTTGCAGAAAAAAATGAATTCACAAGATTGGAAAACCTCCCTTATCAGTCTCAACAAAAAGCTGAGATCCCTTATCAAATCCTCTAAAGCCAGCTATGAAGGTTGACAACAAAAACAACCACAAAGCCTTCTATAGCTATATCAAAAACCTCAAGGGCAATACCCAGATTTGCTCTGAGTTTTTGCACATACTGGCTGACATATTCAGCGCCAACTTTACCCCCCCCCCCAGGGCCCTATCACAATACCAGAAGAAAGCCTGGTACCCACCATTTCTGTGGCATACGTAAAAGCTGCATTGTCCAAGCCAAGAATACAGCATCCATGGGACCTGATAATATCCCTGGCTGCATCTTACACGAGCTATGAAACAAATTGGCACCACATCTGTGTGCCCTGTTCAATCACAGCCTTACCTCAGGCTATGTCCCTAATGAATGGCGCACTCCTACAGTCATCCCGCTCCATGGGAGCAACTACAGACACTGGGAACTATAGCCCCATTAGCATGATGAGTTTGGCATGCAAAGCTATGGAGCGCATCATCATGAACCTGCTTAAAGACCCCACACAGTTTGGCTTTGTGAAGGGGAGATCCTGCCTGCTGAACGTGGTTGACTTTGAGGCAGTCACCAAGGCTGTGGATGACAGTTAAGGCAGTGCATACAGCCTACCTCGATCTGGCCAAGGCCTTTGATACCATTTCCTACTCCGGTATCACTGATAAACTCACCAAACTAGGCATCAATCCTTACATCACTAGGTGGGTTGGCAATTGACTTACAGACAGGACCCACAGAGTGAAAGTTGCGGACTCCAAGTCAGACTATCGACCAGTCACGAGTGGAATCCCACAGGGCTCGGTCCTGGGCACTCTCCTGTTTGGAATCTACTTCTCAGAAAGCCTCTGGCTGACCAAGTTCACTGATGACTGCAAGCTAGGAGTCATTATCAATTCCCCAAGTAATGCAGACATCTTACAACAGGGGCCTCTCTGAGACCAATGACTGGTGTCGAAATCATGGCCTGAAGCATAATGCCAAAAAATGCATAATCATCCCCTTTGGAAAAAACTCAGTTCCCAAGAACTGCCACTTTGATGGGAGCCCACTGAACACTGAAGGGGCCATAAAAGATCTGGGCACCCAGGTCAACAGCCACCTCACCTTTGACTACCACACTGCCACTGTGGTCAGAATGTCCTTCTACGTGGCACATCTTATAACAAAAGGTTTCGCATCCAGGAAGAAAGAGGTCATCATTCCTCAATACTCACCCCTCATTAGACCAACCATCAAATGTAATGCCCCATTTGGCATGTACCTGACCAGGCACCTACAACAGCTGGACAGGCCGCAAAAGTACCTCACAAAAAGGATCCTATGCCTTAAACACATGTCCTACATGGACAGACTCAAGAAACTTCAGCGGTCTCTTTCTGCTTAGAGGTGATCTATCCTTACCCAGCCTAGTGAGAGGGACATCAGTATGTCTCACAATGGAGTCTCATAAGACCAAAATATTAGGTTGTGTGATGTTATACCTCATGGGCTTGATAAGTGAGTCACAATGACATATGGGTTTATGTGTTGTGGTGAGAGTTGTCTTATTTGTGTGCATGCAGCATTTCTGAAGACTGTGTTTGAAAGGACTTTGAGGTTTGGGCAAGTTATATTTGAGCACATCCTCATATGTGGCTCACTGTGTCTGGTCCTTTGTATGTACTGTCAGCATTGTGTGTCATTGACAACAGGTTTGGCGTTTCTTTTTGTCTATAATATATATATATATATATATATATATATATATATATATATATGTATGTATTTATTTATGTATGCTTGTGTGTGTGTGTGTGTGTGTGTGTGTGTATGTATATGTATGTATATATATATATATATATATATATATATATATATATATATATATATATATATATATATATATATATATACACACACACACACACTTCCCTGGCATAAAGTCTGATGCCTGGCATATTAATCATGGGCTTACCTTCAATGCCTTGAAATGCCGCATTGTTTATGTTGGTAAAGCTTGTTTCTGTACCATTCACCATACAGATATCTCACTCTGGCACAGTCACCAGGTAGTAGGGTCTCTATATTCCTGATAGATTATCCTTTGACCACCATGCCTCTGTGGCTGTTGTAAAATACTTTACACAGCTTATCCTTTGTGGTATCTCCTCATGTTCTAAATAAGTTATACCCTTACTGTATTCATCCTTTACATACCTCTCCAGCTGGAAACATCAAAAATCTGGACAAGGCCCATGAAAAATAAGTACAAATTTGTATGCCGATTAACATCTAATTTGCATACATAATTATGTAACCCCACCCACTCCTGTGGAATTGTGGGATACTAACTTTCAAACGCAGACTGAAGAACAGACAACCAAAATATGGCACCGGAGTCCTCCTGCAGCCATTCCAATGTCCCTTTACCTGGCTGTTTCATCCCATTTACCATAAACACTAATGTGTGCATACTGCTTTACTTCTACAATGATTATTTGGATTTTATTTTTACA
The DNA here is from genome assembly GCF_019279795.1 of Protopterus annectens. Taxonomy (NCBI): domain Eukaryota; kingdom Metazoa; phylum Chordata; order Ceratodontiformes; family Protopteridae; genus Protopterus; species Protopterus annectens. The sequence goes on from NC_056749.1 coordinate 376,572,225, forward strand.
TTTTGCAGCACAACAATGCACAGACACTAACAGACATCTGCTAAACAAAGCAATACTGTCTCACAATGAAAATAGACTTGGCATTAAAACTTCTCTGCCCTTGAAACTCACATTCAGTGAAACAGCATTGAAACCCATACCACATCCAAAGAAAATGCATCTGGCCGGTGGTGGATAAAGATTACGTTTGGGCTATTTTCAAATCATTGGCCCCTTGCACACAAAACAGTTAACAAACATGTGTTCTTTCCTTTGATGCACCTTCCTGACTTTATTAAGTTACATTCCTTGTATAATACAACACACTGTTAGAGCGCATTTTAAATTTATTGTTTGGACTTTGAACATTTTTCCAGTAGGCAATGAATCAAAATTCATGAAACAATAATGACAAAACTGCCCAATGCAGAACATTTCCATCATAAAAGTCTACACCCACACTGTAAATAGAATGACAGCAGTGTAAGCCATTGGGCATGCACAGCTTCTCGCACTTATTTTCAATTTCAGTTTTTTTTTGGGGAGGGGGCGACGACAAAAGGTAAAAAAACAGGGACACATTTTAAACACTGCTTGTATAAATTTGGAAAGTTGCTAGAATAAAATGTTGTGTTACCACCATGCATTTCACTGGCAAAGCCTTAAGGGTTCCTTTCCAGGTCCCTGCACAGCATAATTGTAAAAAGAACTACCTGTTTCCAGCACAGTTTCATTAACTGTACTATGTACATACACACTTCCTCCAGCTTAAAGCACACACTTACTTAAGGGCTCCTTTCCAGCAAAGTTTAAATATAACAGCAATTAACGGCCACACACACTTACATAACGGCTCCTTTCCAGCAAAATATAAAAGCAACAAATGGCCCCTTTCAGCTTAAAATGTAACAGCACACTTACTTGACTTCAATGCATAGAAGAGCAGCACACTTAATTGAATTCAATCCAGCTTAAAGTTTAAATATAATAGCAATGAATGGCCAGACGCACTTACTTAACGGCTCCTTTCCAGCAAAATATAAAAGCAATGAAACTTGAATTCAATGAATACCGCGGACCAGAAGAAAAACGATCGTTATCAAAGAAGAGAACATAGCAGCTAAAGTTACTCGGACCCATGTAAAAATCACTGAACAGCCTGTTTCCAGTACAGTTTCATTAAATGTACACACACAGTTCCTCCAGCTTAAAGCATACACTTACTTAAGGGCTCCTTTCCAGCAAATTATAAAAGCAATGCACAACCCCTTGAACAACCTGTTTCCAGCAGTTTCACTAAAAGAAACAGCAGCGCACTTATTTGAATTCAGTGCATACCGCGGACCAGAAGAAAAACATTCATTCTCAAAGAACAGAACATCTAAAGTTACTCACTTGGACCCATGTAAAAATCACTGAACAGCCTGTTTCCAGCACAGTTTCATTAAATGTACTATATAGACGCACACAGTTCTTCCAGCTTAAAGCACACACTTACTTAAGGGCTCCTTTCCAGCAAAATATAAAAGCAATGAACAGCCCCCCTTGAACAACCGGTTACCAGCACAGTTTCATTAAATGAAACAGCAGCACACTTATTTGAATTCAATGCATAACGCGGACCGGAAGAAAAGCGTTCATTCTCAAAGAGGAGAACATCTAAAGTTACTCACTCGGACCCATGTAAAAATCACTGAACAGCCTGTTTCCAGCACAGTTTCATTAAATGTACTATGTACACACACACAGTTCCTCCAACTTAAAGCACACACTTACTTAAGTGCTCCTTTCCAGCAAAGTTAACAGCAATGAACGGCCACACACACATATTTAACGGCTCCTTTCCAGGCAGCAAAATATAAAAGAAATGAACGGCCCATTTCCATTTCAGCTTAAAAGTAGTAAAAGCACTTGAAGTTTACTGAATGCACATAGTTTCAAAGTTCTCAGAGAAGAACACAGCACCTACTCAGCCTCATGTAAAAAAGTACAGTTTTGTACCTACCATAAATGTAGATGTTCGAGTGCTAATACAGCTGCAGTAATCACATATGGGTTCTCTGCCGTCAGGCTGTCCCTCGGTCGGCCGAATTCCAAAGTCTAGGTCCGGCGTCGGTTGTTGTCGCTTTCTTTCCTGACGTCAGTGCGACAGGGGTATATAAGACACAGCCGACGCCATATTCTTCAGTCTTTTCTTGCCCCAGATGTCAGGTGCCCCCAGAAGGAAGGCAATACATAAATTATATATAAAAATATATTCAAGCAATGCAATGTAATCAAAAAACAGTAGTTGCAAGCAAATACACCATAGGAGGATAACCCAAATTAGGTTGTATGAGGAGGTGTTAGCCACTAGTCCTTTACCAAGAGGGGAAGGAGGGAGGGAAACCTGTACTGCAGCTGTATTAGCACTCGAACATCTACATTTATGGTAGGTACAAAACTGTACTATGTTCATCGTGCATACAGCTGCAGTAATCACATATGGGTAGAATCCCAAAGCTACGCACAGGGTGGTAGGCACTAGGTGGGACTGGGATGAGCCAGAATGCCCTGCAACACAGCAGTGGCAAAGCCTGCTCTAGTTTTAGAATATAAAGGCAGGTGGTAGTGCTTTGTGAAGGTATGCACAGAATTCCAAGTGGCTGCCTCCAAAATATCTTTGGTAGGAACTCCTCTGAGGAAGGCTGTCGAGGTAGCTGTGGCCCTGGTGGAGTGGGATCTGATGCCTGTAGGGACAGATTTCCCATGATAGGAGTAACAAAATCGTATGCAGTGGCCTATCCATTTTGAAATTGTCTGTTTGGTAACAGGCTTCCCTTGAGCTCCTATAGCATAGGACACAAAGTTCTTCTGATTTCCTGAAAGGCTTTGTTCTGTCCAAATAATAACGTAGCTGTCTATGGATGTCTAAGGAATGTAGCAGCCTTTCCCCTTTGTTTTGAGGATTGGGGTAAAAGGTAGGCAAGTGTATGGCTTGATTCAAAGCTACCCTGGATACCACTTTAGGCATAAATGATGGATTGGTTCGAAGGGAAACCCTGTCCTGATGGAAGATGAGAAAGGGCTGCACAGCCATGAGGGCTTGTAGCTCCGAAACCCAACGAGCTGAGGTAATGGCCAGAAGAAAAGCTGTTTTCCAGGACAAATATTGCAAATCTGTTGAGGCAGCTGGTTCAAAGGGAGGCAATGTTAATTTTTCTAGAATGTAATTAAGATCCCAGGCTGGCACTGGTTGTTTCTTTGGTGGTCTTATATTCTTAGCCCCTCTGAGGAACTGTTTTAAAAGTGGGTGAGAGAATAACGGTGGATCCGTGTTGAATTCTGCAGAAATGGCTGAGGCATGGATTTTTATGGAGGAAAATGAAAGCCCACTGTTCAGCAGCTCAGCTAGATACTGTAATAACGGAGGCAAATTTAGTTTTCTAGGATCCTGGCCTTTTTTCTCATTCCAGGAGCAAAACCGTTTCCATTTTGCGGAGTAGGCCTTTCTAGTAGATGGCCTTCTGGCCTCCAGAATGACGTCCTGCACCTCTTTGGGGAGTAGGATCTGTTGTGGTGTTAAGGAATTTTCCATGCAGCGAGATTGAGTGTTTTCAGATGACTGTGAAGAGTTTTGTAGCTGTGCTGAGTCAGCAGAAGAGGCATTAGAGGTAGAAGCCAGGGAGGAGTATGTGTTAGGCTCCTCAGGAGTGGGTACCAGTGCTGTCTTGGCCAGTCTGGAGCAATCAGTATCATCTTCGGTCTGTCTGCTCTTGCTTTCAAGAGCACCTTGGGCAGAAGAGGCAGAGGTGGGAAAGCGTACACTGTCCATGCTGTCCAATTGAATGAAAGGGCGTCCACTCTCCAGGCCTTTGGATGGAAGGTCCTTGAACAAAACTTTTCCAATTGATGATTCCTGTGGGAGGCAAAGAGATCTATGTCTGGCCTTCCCCACGCCTGGATTATCTTTGTAAACACCTGAGGATGCAACTTCCATTCATGCGGATCTGTCATATTTCTGCTTAGACTGTCTGCCAGCATGTTTTCCAAACCTGGCAAGTACTGTGCTTGAAGTTCGATTTGCCATTCCAGAGCCAAGTTCCAATGTGTCATGGCTAGTCTGCACAGGGGGTATGAATGTGTTCCTCCTTGTTTGTTTATGTACCACATTACTGTGGTGTTGTCTGTTCTTATCAATAATTGTCCTGGATGCAGGAGGTCCTTGAATGCTGTAATTGCATTTATCACTGCTAGCATTTCTTTTTGGTTGATGTGAAGGTGCTTTTCCTTTTGGGACCATTTGCCCTGAATGCACCTGTCTGTCATGTGCGCCCCCCCAGGCGTAATCTGAGGCGTCTGTTGTGATGACTTGATTTGCTTGAGGCTTGCAGAATGGGAGACCAGTGTTCGTTTGACATGCTTGGGCCCACCAAAGAAATTCCTTTTGCAAACATGGAATTATTGGTATTATTGTTTCCAAATTGTGGCTGTGCTGAGACCATAGGTTTTTAGGTACCATTGAAGTTTTCTCATATGCAACTTTGCACATGGGATTAAAAGAATGCAAGATGCCATGAAGCCCAGAGCCTGCAGGATTTTCCTTGCAGTAAGCCTGGTACAATTTGCTAGTATTTTGAAGTACTGAGTTAGTTGCCCCTGTTTTTCTGGCGTAAGGTAGGCCATCTGGGTGTTTGTGTCCAAGTTGGCACCCAGGAAAGTTATTTTCTGAGATGGTGTTAGCCTGGATTTCTCTTTGTTGATTGTGTATTCCAGAGAATTCAGTAACCGTATTGCATAAGCCAGATGTTCCAGAGGTTTGAGCTTGCTGTCCGCTTGGATCAGGCAATCGTCCAAATAAGGGTAAATTTGTATCCCTTGAAGTCTGCAGTAGGCGATTACTGATGCCAGGCATTTCGTGAATACTCTGGGCGCAGTAGATAAGCCAAAGGGCAATGCAGAGAATTGATAGTGGATTGAACCTGCAAGAAATTTGAGGTATCTTCTGCAGCTTTGTCTGATTGGGACATGCAGGTATGCCTCCTTGAGGTCCAATGTTACCAGCCAAAACCCCTTGCCCACATGGGAAGAAGCTGCTGTAATGTGAGCATCTTGAATTTTGGTACGAGTAGAAATGTATTTAGGATGGATAAGTCCAAAATGGGTCTCCAGTCGGTTCCTTTCCTTGGTACCAGAAATAGTCTGGAATAAAAACCTTGACCTTGTTTGTGAGTAGGTACCTCTTGAATAGCTTTCATGTCCATGAGTTCTGAAATTTGTATTTGTGCCTCTGCCCTTTGATTGTGTGGCAGGTTTGGCATGCCTCTCATTTTTGGAAGAGTGTGAAAATGAAATCTGTAGCCTCTGTTTATAATGTCCAGGATCCATTTGTCTGTTGTGATAATATGCCAATTTCTTGTAAATAATGCCAGCTCTCCTCCCAAGGGAGCTGCCAGCTGAGACTTGCTTGGCATGAAAAGGAGGAAGTCATTGGGTTTGTTTTCTGTATTGTTGTGCACTGTCTTCGCCACCTCTTGGTGCTGGAGTTTGCCATTGTCTGCCTCTATATGATCCTTGAGATTGTCCTCTGCCTCTTGTGCGCCTGTATCTACCTCTCTGGGGATTGTCCGTGGCTGGAAAGGACCAGTTTTTTGAAGGCCAATTTCTGCTAAAACGAGGTGGTTGTACCTGTAGAAAAGCCTTGACAGTTTGCATAGATTTAGCTTTTTCTTCCATTTTCCGTAGTATCTCCTCAGCATTAGTACCAAATAGTACATCCTTTTGTAAAGGAGCGTCTAGTAGTTTAGCTTTAACATGATCAGGCAAGCTTTGTTCCCTAAGCCAAGCATGTCTACGAATGACTGATCCTGTAACAGCAGCTCTACTTGAGGCCTCTAAGGCATCATAGCCACATTGTAAGGTGTGTTTACCCACTTGTTCTGCACTATGCATCATATCCTGCAATTCCTTCAAATCTGGTTGTTCAGGTTGAGACATTTTATTTCTTAATTGAGATAACAGAAACTGCTGGTATTTAAGCATATGGAACTGACAATTTAAGGCCCTCATGGCTAGGGTGGCCGAGGTGTATACCTTTTTCCCCCACCTTTCTAAGGATCTAGATTCTCTTTCGGAAGGTAGTGGATTCTTGGCAGTAGAGGCCTTCATTCTCTTGGGGCCTTGAGAAATGGTTTCAGGGTCAGCATTATGGCTTTTGAAAAGAAATTGGTGAGAGTTAGGAACTCTGTAGTACCTATCAGTTTGACTGGGGCAGGAGGCAGGGAATCCGGATTAAGACAAGCCTCAGAGTAAACATCATCAAGTATGTCCAAGACAGGAGGTATAGCCAGTGGTCTGTGTTGAGGTAACAAAAGAAATTCCCTAAGCCTTTTCTTGGAATCAGAAAAGTCTTGGCCTTCCCAATGGAAGTGCTCCCTCAAGGTGTGCAAGTTTTCCCCAAAAGAGAAATCCTCTGGGGGAGATACAGAAGGAATGGACTGTTCTGCATCCGAATCTTCATAAGGGGAGTGCGAGTGCTCCTCTACATCAGAATGTTCTGAGAAAATGGAACCCTGTTCAGAAGAGGGAGAATCTTCCTCCACTCTGGGTCTCTTGTCTGGAGGGGGGATGGGAACCCCTGATAAGGGTAATTAAATCCTCAGCCATTTTAAGCATCTGCTTTTTAGGCATGGGGCCTGGGGATGGGCCCTGAGCAACAGGCCTCTTGGGATGCATGGCTGATTTGGACTTAGTAAAGGCCTTAATGGAAAAGGAAGATGAGGGCCTAAAGACACCCTGGGTGGAAGTGGACCTGTCCACATTAGGAGACTCAACACTCACAGTGGCTTTGGTGGTTGTAGTCTGAGTAAGGGCCGAGGCACCTGCGGTCTCAGGTACAGAAGACACCGCCAAAGAAGTGTCGTCGGTAGTCAGGGTCTGCAAAGGCGTCTCGCTGAGAACCGGACCACGTGCAGCCGGTTTTGGCGTGGTGTCGGTGGAGACCGCGGACCTCGCGTGTCGGTCCTTGTCCTTGCGTTTTTTGGACAAAACGGTAGTCGGAGTCTCCGACGACATTTTATAATCAAAGGCTTTACCAAAATAATGTTGGGCGAACTCCGTCCGACGCTTAATAGTGCGTTTATTGAAAGTATCACAAAAGCGACAGCCCGAGATGTCGTGGTCTGGGCCTAAACAAGGTATGCAAAGGGAATGGAAATCCTTATGCGGTATTTGCTTCCCACAAGAAATACAATTGTTAACTTTGTCTGACATCGGTCTGAGGCAAGAAAAGTTTCCCCAACGGGGTACTTAGCTTTAAAGAAGACTTCGGTTTCCAATTTTTCGTAAATTCGTGAGCTGGCCGACCGGCACTTGCGAACTGCTTCTGCTTCGGGCACCGCGCAGCAAAAAAGACTGGAGAATATGGCGTCGGCTGTGTCTTACATACCCCTGTTGCACTGACGTCAGGAAAGAAAGTGACAACCGACGCCGGACCTAGACTTTGGAATTCGGCCGACCGAGGGACCGCCTGACGGCAGAGAACCCATATGTGATTACTGCAGCTGTATGCATGATGAACATCACACACATACTTTTACTGAACGCACATTCTCAAAGAAGAGCGTAGCAGCTACTTGTTCTCATGTAAAACCACTGAACAGCCCAAAGCACACATTTTCTCAATGGCCCCTTTCCAGCACAGTTTCAAGCTTAAATGTAAAAGTACTGAATGACAGCCCGTCTCCATTTCAGCTTAAATGTAAACAATGCACGACTGCACGGAGCCTACGACCAGAAGAAAACCATTCGTTCTCAAAGAAAAACATAGCAGCTAAAGTTACTCTGTCTCTGTTAGTCCTTTTTTTTTTTATTATTACCTGGAGGAGCCGGGGAAACTCTGCTGCTGCTGCCTGTGAAACGATGTGGTAGCTGATGTCATTGCCCATGCCTGAAAATTGCTTAAAAAAAAAAAAAAAGCCAGGAAATTCAGAAATAAGGGGGCCACTCGGGAATTCGTGGCACCCCATTATTTGGACCTCAAAACCGGTAAATATTTGGTACGGTTGAGAGGTAAGATCCTTTATTAGGCCCATCATTAAAAATAATGGCCCAATGACACATACCTCACAAAGCATTGAAAGAGGCTCAAAATATTTCAGTGTATTTGGACCTCAAAACCGGTAAATATTTGGTACGGTTGAGAGGTAAGATCCTTTATTAGGCCCATCATTAAAAATAATGCCCCCATGACACATACCTCACAAAGCATTGAAAGAGGCTCAAAATATTTCAGTGTTTCCTCAACCAAAAGATTTCAGGTCTCACTAACCGTAGCTGCTCTGATAGACCCAAAGACCCATCTCTCTACAAAGTGTCCTACACATTCCTGAGTGGATCACGTCCACTAAAGTTCCCATGCTATGAAGAACCTTTACCACAATAAAACTAGATGTAAACCTATAATATCACATCAACAATACCAGACGGCTTGACAAGTAGCTTACCCAATGTGTCAAATGCAGTATTTGTCTTGCAACATTTATAACCAATTTGGATAACTGTAAGGATTCAGGACAAAACCAATATAACAGCAAATCAATTTTTTTTCCAAAACAGTGTTGTTTTCCCATCCCAAAAGAAAAGTAAATATTATTTTCTTTAAGTCTTTTGTGGATGAAATCAGAGTTTCATTTTGCTGATTTTTCTGATCTTGTTATATTTACCAGCAGGGAAAAACTGCTAGGGAGTCTGTGAGTGTTATGTACTGCCTGATTAACATACAAAAAAAAATACTAAAAACATATTACTTAGTTCAGTTGCAGTTCATAATGCATTTTTTTCAGCCAGTTTAGGTCTAAGTCATTTACTCACAAAACATATTCATTCTCAAATTTGTCTCAGCATAGCCCTCAGATTTAGTAAGCTATCTCATTAAATGACAAAGAACATTCACAAGTGGTGATCTTTAAATGTGTACAAAGTGGTCCCTCCAATACAAACACAAACTATTAGCACTTCATTTTATCTTTTATCTACCATCACCACTAGTTACAAAATAAAATGACAGCCACCGGATTCCTGTGAAGATACTGAATACCAGTAGTAACCCTCCCCATCATGTTAACTGCAGCCTTGCAATTTAATATTGCATTTATTTATGTGTGTGTATGTAAGTATACATGTATTTATTGAAATCAAAATGTAATCAGTTTTCAGTCATAACCCATAAAGGTCCAACACACACACAGGGACACACACACACATAGACAGACAGACACACAGAGACACACACACACAGAGACAGACACACACACAGAGACACACAGACAGACACACAGACTCACACACACAGACTCACACACACAGACACACACACACACACACACACACACACAGACACACACACACACACACACACACACACACACACACACACACACACACACACACACACACACACACACACACACACACACACACACACACACCTCTCAGCTCTAGCCTTCTAACCTATGAAATTTTACAACAGGTCACAGAGTCTTCCCTTCCCTTTGTACACTCTCCAGGTATGTTCTGCTATGTGCTCCCAGCAACTGCATGACTTGTTGCCACCTAAAGCTGCCTATAGGTTTAAACACAGGTGGCTGTAGTGGCAAACTTTGGTGTTCCAAGGACATTTTCTTTTTTCCTTCATTTTGCCCCCCCCATATGACTGTTGATCATTAGCCTTGCCCTGGAAAATTGATCCATATGTTCCCCATCATTAAGATGGGATTCACTTCGAGGGGCTACCATGTTGACAGCCATCAGGGGAGGTTCAAAAATGTTATGCCCCATTTTCCCTTGCACATGTGCAATCCTCGATGTGCAAATACCCGATCTCTATCCTGATCAATAGAACTATGTCAGAAGCCACTATCCCCTCCATCTGGAAGATATTCCATGTTATTCTACTCCAGAAAGGGGCAGTTCCACTGAACTGTCAAATTACAGACCTATATCTATTTTGTCACCCCTCGCTAAAATTATGGAGAAGTGCATCCATAAACAGCTCCTGAGCCATCCCATTCAGCACAACCTCCTGGCTAACTCGCAGCATGGTTTCAGACCATTCTACAGTACAACCACGGCCCTCCTCTCCTTCTCCAATGTTATTAATCAAAACAGAAACAACAACAAGCTTTCTTCTGCCCTCTTTCTTGATCTCTCCAAAGCCTCTGATATGGTCAACCACCAACTACTCATATACACACTTAAAACTATTCCCCTAGATGTCCAGGCTATCCAATGGTTCAAATCTTATCTGAGTGGTAGACAACAGGCTGTACTATTTATTTTTATTTATTTATTGACATTTGTTAACCGGGTTAGTCCAACTGGGCTTGTGGCCCATTTTCAGTGGAGACCCGAGGAGAAAAGCTCCAAAAAAAACAGAAAAATACAGTTTACAAGATAAAATGCAAAAAATAGTTATATTTACAAATCTGTACGTTTAACATATGGAGATTATACAGAGATAAAATTCTTAAGTCAAGGAAGTACAGGTATTACTGGTTGAGCAGGGCAACTAAGTATATGCATATTTAAGTTCAAGTTCAAAACAAACTTCAAAGAGCTTCAACAGTGGTGGTTAAATACCATTTGAGTAGTAAGCAATTACTGAAGGGGAGAAATGCCTATGTATAAAGAGGAGGGGAAAAACAGAAATAGAGAGGGGGAGTTAAGTTGGGGCTTGACAGGGACACGTTTTGGAGTTAAATAGATGAAGTTTAAGTTTCTCTTTGAAATGAGATGGGTGTACTATACTGCATATTTCTCTAGGAAGTTTATTCCAAGCTTGGGGCAGAGTACTTGCATAAGAGTTTGCCCACTGATTTTTTGGGATAATATATTTGTAGTAGATGCTGGTTAGATGTCCGGAGGGTACGAGGTGGAGAGCTGATGGTGATGAAGGAAGAGAGCGCAGGACATGCTACAGGTTTATAAAGAATAGTGTGTAACATTTGAAGTTGGGATAACAACAATAGACGTGAGAGTTCTAGCCAATTGAGAGAGTTTAGAGCAAGGCAGTGGTGTGTATTGTAGGGAGAGCTGGTGATGAATCGAGCTATCTTATGATAGGTTTGCTGGAGTTTATTTAGGGTAGTAGTTTGTACATGGGTGAGCACAGGGACTGCGTAAAGAAGGGATGGGAGAAGCAGAGCTTGAGCAAGGGAGAGTTTGGAATTAGCAGTTAAGAATTTTTTATGTCGGTATAGTAAACTAAGCTTTTGATTTGTCTTTTTGATACAATGTAGGATGTGCAAGTTGAAATTGAGTCCATCATCAATAATAACGCCTAGGAGGTTGGTGTGGTTTAATAGGTTTAGTAGTAGTGCTATTTGAGGAAGCAATGGCAAAGGAGGATTTGTGATGAGCTTGAGATTGAGGGAGAAATAGTAAGAGTTTGGTCTTTTTAGGGTTGAGGATGAGTAGATTAGTAGATAACCAGTTTTCTGTGGCTAGGAATACCTGCTGAGTGAGGTCATGGAGTTCAGAGATGTTATTTGAGGTAGAGATCAGAGTAGAATCATCTGCATATTGTATGAGGGAAGATGTATTGCAAGCTGTATGAAGATCATTGGTGAAAATATTAAATAGGAGCCCTAAGATGGAGCCTTGTGGGACCCCTGTTGGGACAGGCAGGAAAGAAGAGGAAGAGGAGAGCCATTTTACTGATTACTGCCTACAAGATAAGTAACTGGAGAACCAGGCAAGGGAGGTGGAACTCATATTGAGATTAGCAAGTTTGAACAATAGGAGCGTATGAGAGACTGTACCGAAAGCTTTAGATAAATCAAGGAAGAGACAAGATATCAGTTTAAAATCAAAGGCCTCAGCAATGATATGAGTGAAGGATAAGAGGGCAGTAGTTGTGCTGTGGTTGGGACGAAAACCACGCTGGGTGGGAGTGAGCAGGTTGTGTTCAAGAAGGTGTTTGAGTAGTTGTGAATGGATACATTTTTCAAGTATCAGAGAGGGGGGATAGAATGGCTATAGGTCTATAGTTAGATGGGTCAGTTGAGTTACCACATTTATGCAAAGGGGTAGTGTAAAAGGATTTCCATAATAGAGGGACAGTAGACTCTTGTACAGATCTGTTAATTAGTACGGATACTGGGTAGACAATGGAGTCTGCAGCATGTTTAAGGAAGGAGGGAGGTAGGTTATCCATAGAGGGAGAGCAAGATTTGAGCTTTTGAAGAAGTGATCGGATGTAGGAAGTGGAAAAAGAGTGTAAAGAAAAGGGGGCTTTGTTAGATGGGTTGGGAGGGGTTGGCAGAGGAGTAGGATTACAGCTGGGAGGCATGAGTGTTTGAATAGTTTCAATGAAATGTTTATTGAGCAGAGTAGCTGTGAAAAGAGGAGATAAGTTAGGATAAGGGGAGGGGGCAGAACAAACTATCTTCCCTTCTACCTATCACTTTTGGGGTCCCTCAAGGCTCTATATTAGGACCCCAAATTATTTTTCTATATTAATGACCTGTACACAGTCATCCCAACAGCCACCTGCATTCAATATGCAGACGACTCCACTTTGATTTGCTTTGTCACCTCCCCTTTAAGTCTGTAGACTCTATCGCAAAATGTTTTTAATATTGTTGGAAATTGGCTCTGTAATCGACATCTCCTAATAAATCTTAAAATGAAGTTACTGCTTTTCTCCCCCACTCGTAAAGCCTCCGCTCCAACCTTTACTATAAAATCTAACAATGGCACTGTCATTGTCCCAGATCCCTGTACCAAACTCTTAGGTGTAACAGTTGATAATAACCTCAAGTTTGATATGCATATTAATCAAACCATTAAAAAAGTTAATAAAAAACTTGCCTCACTATATACAAGATCAAACCTTTTCTCACTCCCACTAGCTAGGACAGTAATTGCCCATACACATCTACTTTCCACCCTCCTTTATGCATCTCCTTTCTTCACGAACTTGAGGATGTCTGACCTTAATAAACTCTCTAGCTGCTTTAATCATATTGCTAGATTTGCCACTGGAGCAGCATACAGAACGCACCACTGTCTGAACCTAAAGAATCTAGGGTGGCTAGAAATACCTATCCAACTTCAGTACAATCAGCTAATAGTAGCACATAAAATTCTCTACCAACCTGAAAACACACCCATACTTACAAAAATGATCACCCCTTACAGCAACCTCAAGACACTTCGCTCATCCAACAAATTACTAGTACAAACCCTCAAAAGCAACAACTCATCTGGAGACTCTCTATATGCCAACTCTGTTGGCAAAATATGGAACTCACTTCCTGCTGAGCTTACTTCAGAACCCGTTCTAACCCAATTCAAAAAAATCTAAACCAGTACTTTAAAAGGCAATGGCTATGTCCTTGCTCTAATCCTGACTAACTCTGGCAATATAAACATGTGCTAAAGAGGTCTTTTGGCCACCCCTACATTGCTTCCCAATTGTTACTCTATAACAAATCAGATTTATATATGACAGAAGGAATGCCTTTTATTCTATGTATTGTATCTGTAACAGTGCTTTAACTTGTTTAATGTAACAGTTTTTCTGTATGTATGGAGTTTTCTCCCTGGGCCTCTGCTGAAAATGGACAAGTATCCAGTTGGACTATCCCGGTCAACTAATGTAAAATAAATAAATAAAATAAAAATTAAAATAAAATAAATAAAATCCTGAAGGAAGGGGACATGCAAAGGGATGACCTAGTTGGATCCTCCTCATTTCCACAATAAGGCATGATCAGAAATCAGCTTTGCCTTGCCACTCTCAAGTGTGAGTGTGGTACCCTAGTTTCTATCAGAGGCATCTCACATGCAAGTGCTCACTGTGTGCCTGCCTCAAACCCCCCCCAATAGGGAGAAGTAAATGGTCCAATTCTCTTAACTCGTGTCCCTCGCACACATGGTTACCTGGGTTGCAATCAGGAATTCATCTCTCTCTGCCATGGAGCCAGGCTGGTGTTCCAAGGACTTGTGAAATTCTGCAATAACTCTTTAAAGTGATAACTTAATTTTTGTAGCCCTCTGCTGATAGTGCTGTATTCCTCTGTTAATCCTATATCTTATTGCTGGTGCACCACTTCTGAATGTTAGCTAGTACTGCTTAATAATCCATATGCATATGTCTTACATGAATACTTTACAACTATATGGTATGAGCAAAAACTCTAATGATACAGAACTAAAAAAGACAGCATGAGTTACCTTTATACCACTTACAGATGGATATCCTTGAGAGCTAAACATTGCTGTACTTAACTGCCATATTGCTGGAATGTTTTTTTATATGTAATGATTCTATAATCATTAACTCTCTCTGGAATAATGGAAGAATGTCTGTACTTCCTGTACTACTTTCACACTTCAGTCATAACATACTGATGACAAATGAGCATAAAGGGAATGACAATAAATCAAAACTCCAATAGGCATCCGTGACCGTCCTAAAATAAGTCTCAAACTCACACTTTTTCAGGTCCCCGTAAGCCTGCTTTTCCACTGGAAAGCCCAAAATAAATTCAACTTCTTTTAGATGTTAGGACTGGTCAACTATCGAACAAACACTTGATTACTTTAAGTTATTGGGCTGTTAATAAGAGATAACAAAGCCTGTTAATCCTTAACATACAAAGACAGTAATTCAGTAGAGACCAGGATAAAAAGTACAATTTTGTACCTACCATAAATGTAGATGTTCGAGTGCTAATACAGCTGCAGTCATAACAGATGGGTTCTCCTGCTGTCAGGCGGGTCCTTGGTCGGCCGAATTCCAAAGTCTAGGTCCGGCGTCGGTTGTCGTCGCTTCTTCCCTGAGGTCAGTGCGACAGGGGTATAAAGGAACCAGCCGACGCCATTTTCTTCAGTTTTTCTTGCCCCAGATGTCAGGTGCCCCCCAGAAGGAAAGCAATACATAAATTTGTGTAATAGAGCAGTGCAATATAATCAAAATACAGTAGTTGCAAGCAAATACATCATAAAAGAATACCCCAATCAGGTTGTATGAGGATGTGTTAGCCTATAGGCCTGTCTCAAGAGGGGAATGAGGGAGGGAAACCTGGACTGCAGCTGTATTAGCATTTGAACATCTACATTTATGGTAGGTACAAAACTGTACTATGTTCATCGTGCATACAGCTGCAGCCATAACAGATGGGTAGAATCCCAAAGCTAAGAAAGGGGTGGTAGGCACTAGGTGGAACTAGGAGTAGCCAGGATGCCCTGCAAGACTGCAGTGGCAAAGCCTGCTCTAGTTTTGGAGTATAGTGGTAGGTGGTAGTGCTTGGAGAAGGTATGCACAGAACTCCAAGTGGCTGCTTCCAAAATATCTTTGGTAGAAACTCCTCTGAGGAAAGCTGCAGAGGTAGCTGTGGCCCTTGTGGAGTGAGATCTGATGCCTGGAGGTACAGTTTTGCCATGAGAAGAATAGCAAAAGCCTATGCAGTGGGCTATCCATTTTGAGATTGTCTGTTTCGAAATTGGCTTTCCTTGAGCTCCTACAGCATAGCACACAAAGAGCTGTTCTGATTTTCTGAAGGGTTTTGTTCTGTCCAGATAATAACGTAGTTGTCTGTGGATGTCCAAGGAATGTAGTAATCTCTCCCCTTTGTTTTGAGGATTAGGATAAAAGGTAGGTAGGTGTATGGCCTGATTCAAAGCTACCCTAGATACCACTTTAGGCATAAAGGACGGGTTGGTTCGTAAGGAAACTCTGTCCTGATGGAAGATGATAAAAGGCTGCACAGCCATGAGAGCTTGGAGTTCTGAAACTCTACGAGCTGAGGTAATAGCCAGAAGGAAAGCTGTTTTCCAGGACAAATATTGCAAATCTGATGAGGCAGCTGGCTCAAAGGGATGCAAGGTCAGTTTTTCCAGAATGAAATTGAGATCCCAAGCAGGTATTGGTTGTTTCCTTGGGGGTCTTAGATTCTTAGCCCCTCTGAGGAACTGTCTTAAGAGAGGGTGAGAGAATAAGGGTGGATCAGTGTTGTATTCTGCAGAAATGGCTGAGGCATGGATTTTGATGGAGGAGAATGAAAGTCCACTGCTTAGCAGCTCAGCTAAATACTGTAGTATTTGAGGTAAATTCAGTTTTCCAGGATCCTGGCCCTTTTTCTCATTCCAGACACAAAACCGTTTCCATTTTGTGGAGTAAGCTTTTCTAGTTGACAGCCTTCTGGCCTCCAAAATGACATCCTGCACCTCCTTGGAGAGTAGGGTCTGTTGTGATGCCAAGGAATCTTCCATGCGGCTAGATTGAGTGTTTTTAGCTGGCTGTGAAGAGTTTTGAAGCTGTGCTGAGTCAGAAGAAGAGGCATTAGAGGCAGGGTCCATGGTGGGGAATGCGTCAGGCTCCTCAGGAGTGGGTACCAGTGTTGTCTTGGCCAGTCCGGAGCAATGAGAATCATCTTTGGTCTGTCTGCTCTGGTTTTCAATAGAACTTTGAGCAGCAGAGGAAGAGGTGGGAAGGCATAAACTGTCATTGATGTCCAACTGAAAGAGAGAGCGTCCACTCTCCAGGCCTTTGGATGGAAAATCCTTGAGCAGAATTTTGTCAATTGGTGATTTTTGTGGGAGGCAAAGAGATCTATGTCTGGCCTTCCCCATGCTTGGATTATTTCTGTAAAAACTTTTGGATGCAATTTCCATTCGTGTGGATCTGTCATATTTCTGCTTAGGTTGTCTGCCAGCGTGTTTTCCTTGCCTGGCAAGTACTGTGCTTGTAGTTCGATTTGTAAGTCCAAGGCCATGCTCCAAAGTGACATGGCCAGTCTGCATAGGGGGTATGAATGTGTTCCTCCCTATTTGTTTATGTACCATATAACTGTGGTGTTGTCCGTTCTTATCAATAGTTGACCTGGTTGTAGAAGGTCCTTGAAAGCTATAATAGCATTTATTACTGCTAGCATTTCCTTTTGATTGATGTGAAGGTGCTTTTCTTTTTGGGACCATTTGCCCTGAATGCACCGATCTGTCATGTGCGCCCCCCAAGCGTAGTCCAAGGCGCCTGTTGTGATGACTTGATTTGCTTGAGGCTTGCTGAATGGAAGACCTGTGTTTGTTTGGCATGCTTGAGCCTACCACAGAAATTCCTTTTGCAGACATGGAATTAGTGGTATTATTGTTTCCAAACTGTGGCTGTGTTGAGACCATATGTTTTTCAGGTACCATTGAAGTTTCCTCATATGCAGCTTTGCACATGGGATTAGTAAGATGCAAGATGCCATGAATCCCAGAGCCTGCAGGATTTTCCTTGCAGTCAGTCTGGTGCAATTTGCTAGTGCTCTGAAGTATTGAGTTAGTTGCCCCTGCTTCTCTGGCGTGAGGTAGGCCATCTGAGTGTTTGTGTCCAAGTTGGCACCCAGGAAAATTATCTTCCGAGAGGGTATTAGTATTGATTTCTTTTTGTTGACTGTGTATCCCAGAGAGTTCAACAACATTATTACATAAGCCAGATGCTTCAGAAGAATGTGCTTGCTGTCCGCTTGGATCAGGCAGTCGTCCAAACAGGGGTATATTTGTATCCCTTGAAGTCTGCAGTAGGCAATTACTGATGCCAGGCATTTCGTGAATACTCTGGGCACAGTAGATAAGCCAAAGGGCAATGCAGAGAATTGATAATGGATTGAACCTGCAAGAAAACTGAGGTACCTTCTGCAATTTTGTCTGATTGGACATGCAGATATGCCTCCTTGATGTCCAATGTTACCAGCCAAGACTCCTTGCCCAGCATGGGAAGAAGTTGCTGTAGAGTGAGCATCCTGAATTTTGGTACAAGCAGAAATGTGTTTAGGATGGATAGGTCCAAAATAGGTCTCCAATCTTTTCCCTTCCTTGGTACCAGGAATAGTCTGGAATAAAAACCTTGACCTTGTTCGTGCGTAGGTACCTCTTGAACAACTTTCATGTCTATGAGATCTGTAATTTGAAACAACGTAAAAGAACAAAAAGCAGTCACCACTGGTAAAAATGTAGTTCACAGCTGAAGAATCACCGAAACCAGGACCCAAAATTCAACAATCTGAAGTTTAATACGATCTCCACAATCCACAGGAAGACTTCAATACGAAATTCACAGTCCACAATAAATCAAGCGCTTTCGCCCGGGCTCTCCCAGGCTTTTTCAAGATAGAATGTAAAGGTTGTACTCTCCTTATATACATACTAATCAATTGCTTAATTGCCAATTAATCTTAATGAATTATCAATTTGATTTTAAAACTGTATACAGCAGTACTGAACATTCATTTCCTATTATACTCCTAGTAAAATTCATTATAAAATAAACAATTGAAAAGTAAGTGCCTAATACATTTACCTTGACCTTGCATTGGATTGTTATTCACTGATTTATTACAGTCATTTTACACAACATTATACCATTAAAAAATTATCAAAATATCATATTTAACATGTTAAAATAAATATCATAAAATATTCATTCTAACAACTCTGTATAAAATTATAATCAGTTGTGTTTCAATCTAGGCTAATGTGTGATTTTATATACAGTTAAATAACAGTTATAATTAAATCAGGTTCCTATAACATTATACTACATCTAACCATAATAGTTTAAAAATATATGTGAATAAATAAATAAATTCATCTTAAAAAGACTTTAAAAGTTTAGAAATTTTATAATGTTTGAACTAGTCCTTATAATTTTGCTCTTCTGAATTTGAGGGCGCTATTGATACTTATACAATCGTTAAGTCCTGGGAACCTTGAGGCATTTAATTTTAGTTGCCATAGTAGTTCTTTGTACTCAAGAGACGTTTCCCAGTCTCCCCCTCTAATATTGCTGGCTACTTGTTCTAATACTAAAAATTTTAAAGACATCTTTTTACAAGTTAATGAATGCTTGAAAAATGCATTCGTTTCTTTTTTGTTGTTAATTTCATACAGATGTTCATAAACCCTTCTTTTTAGGGTTCTCTCCGTCTTACCCACATAAAAACTAAGACAGTGTTGACAAAGTCCTAGGTAGACAAAGCCTTTCACACATTAGCTTAGATTGAAACACAACTGATTATAATTTTATACAGAGTTGTTAGAATGAATATTTTATGATATTTATTTTAACATGTTAAATATGATATTTTGATAATTTTTTAATGGTATAATGTTGTGTAAAATGACTGTAATAAATCAGTGAATAACAATCCAATGCAAGGTCAAGGTAAATGTATTAGGCACTTACTTTTCAATTGTTTATTTTATAATGAATTTTACTAGGAGTATAATAGGAAATGAATGTTCAGTACTGCTGTATACAGCTTTAAAATCAAATTGATAATTCATTAAGATTAATTGGCAATTAAGCAACTGATTAGTATGTATATAAGGAGAATACAACCTTTACATTCTATCTTGAAAAAGCCTGGGAGAGCCCGGGCGAAAGCGCTTGATTTATTGTGGACTGTGAATTTCGTATTGAAGTCTTTCTGTGGATTGTGGAGATCGTATTAAACTTCAGATTGTTGAATTTTGAGTCCTGGTTTCGGTGATTCTTCAGCTGTGAACTACATTTTTACCAGATCTGTAATTTGCCTTTGTGCCTCTACCCTTTGATTGTGTGGCAGGTTTGGCATGCCTCTCATTTTTGGAAGGGTGTGAAAATGGAATCTGTAGCCTCTGTTGATAATGTCCAGGATCCATTTGTCCTTTGTGACAATGTGCCAATTTTTTGAAAATAATGCCAGCTTTCCTCCTAAGGGGGCTGCCATTTGAGTCTTGCTTGGCATGCAAAGGGGAAAGTCATTGGGCTTGCTTTCTGAATCATTGTGAGTTATCCTCACCACCTCTCTGTGTAGGAGCTTGCCATTGTCTGCCTCTAAACGACCCTTGGGATTGTCCTCTGCCCCTCGAGCGCCTGTATCTGCCTCTTTGGGGTCTGTCCGTGGCTGGAAAGGACCAATTTTTGGAAGGCCAATTTCTACTGAAACGTGGGGGTTGTACCTGTAGAAAATCTTTCACAGTTTGCATTGATTTAGCCTTTTCCTCCATTTTCCTTAATACCTCCTCAGCATTAGCACCAAATAATACATCCTTTTGAAGAGGGGCATCTAGTAATTTAGCTTTGACATGATCAGGCAAGGCTTGTTCCTTGAGCCAGGCATGTCTACGTATGACTGATCCTGTAACAGCAGCTCTACATGAGGCCTTTAGAGCATCAAAACCACATTGTAAGGTATGCTTACCTACTTGTTCTGCACTATGCATCAAATCCTTAAAACTCCTTCAAGTCTGGTTGTTCAGGTTGTGACATTTTACTTTTCAATTGTGATAACAAAAACTGTTGGTATTTTAGCATATGGAACTGACAGTTTAAGGCCCTCATGGTTAAGGTAGCCGAGGCATATACCTTTTTTCCCCACCTTTCTAAGGATCTGGAATCTCTCTTGGAAGGTAATGGATTTTTAGCAGTGGAGGCCTTAACTCCTTTGGGGCCCTGTGAGATGGTTTCTGGGTCAGCAGCATGGCTTTTGTATAGAAATTGGTGTGAGTCAGGAACCCTGTAGTACCTGTCAGGCTTAACTGGGGCTGGAGGCAGAGAGTCCGGGTTAAGGCAGGCCTCCTAGGATGTCCAAGACAGGAGGTATAGCCAGAGGCCTGTGCTGAGGTAGTAAGAGAAATTCCCTAAGCCTTTTCTTGGAATCTGAATAATCTTGGCCTTCCCAGTGGAAGTGTTCCCTTAAGGTATGCAAAGTTTCCCCAAATGAGTAATCCTCTTGGGGGGGGATACAGAAGGAATGGACTCCTCTGCATCAGAGTCTTCAAAAGGGGAGTAAGAATGTTCCTGATCATCAGAGTGCTCTGAAATAATGGAGCCCTGATCAGAAGAGGGGGATTCTTCCTCCACTCTGGGCCTTTTGTCCGGTGGGGGTTGAGAACCCATGATGAGAGTAATTAAATCCTCAGCCATTTTAAGCATCTGTTTTTTAGGCATGGGGCCTGGAGATGGGCCCTGTGTAGCTTGTCTCTTAGAGTGCATGGCTGCTTTAGACTTAGTGAAGGCCTTGATGGAGAAAGAAGAGGAAGGTCTGAAGACACCTTGAGTGGAGGTAGACCTGTCCACATTTTGAGGTTCAACGCCAAGAGTGGCTTCGGTATCTGTAGTCGGGGTGTGGGCCGAGGAGCCTGCGACCTCGGACACAGGAGACACCGCCAAAGAAGTGTCGTCGGTAGTCAGGGGCTGCATAGGCGCCTCGCTGAGAACCGGACCACGTGTAGTCGGCTTTGGCGTGGTGTCAGTATAGGCCGCGGACCTAGTGTGTCGGTCCTTATCTTTGCGGTTTTTAGACAAAACTGGAGTCGGAGTATCCGACGACATAATATAGTTAAATGTTTTTCCAAAATAATGCTGGGCGAACTCTGCCCGACGCTTAATGGTGCGTTTGTTGAATGTAGCACAAAAGCGACAGACTGAGACGTCGTGGTCTGGGCCTAAACAAGGTATACAGAGGGAATGGAAATCCTTATGCGGTATTTGCTTCCCACAAGAAATACAATTATTAACTTTGTCTGACATCGGTCTGAGGCAAGAAAAGTTTCCCCAACGGGGTACTTAGCTTTCAAGAAGACTTCGGTTTCAAAATTTTCGTAATTTCAGGAGCTGGCTGACCGGCACTTGCGAACTGCTTCTGCTTCGGGCACCGCGCGGCAAGAAAGACTGGAGAAAATGGCATCGGCTGGTTCCTTTATACCCCTGTCGCACTGACGTCAGGGAAGAAGCGACGACAACCGACGCCGGACCTAGATTTTGGAATTCGGCCGACCGAGGACCCGCCTGACGGCAGAAGAACCCATCTGTTATGACTGCAGCTGTATGCACGATGAACATCAGTAGTTGTCTTAGCTCATAATGCCAGAGATTATTTTGTTTTTAGTATATTCACAGGTACAGATATGCCTGTCATCTAACCTGTGGTACTTATGAACTGCAAACTACCAAGTGTTCCAGTTGTCTGGTCCATTACAAATTCTGGAAGCATACCATGGTAATTGTAAAATGTACCACCCATTCACAAATAATGTGTATAAAGTGATTAAGGCTACCTATAGTATTTAAGCATATTATCTTCTCCCACCACTTGAAGCAAATGCACACAGAAAGTGCAAAAACAGAAGAAACATTAGGATTTCTGTTCTGTAAAGTGCCCCCTTAGCCATCGACCATTCACTGCGTTAGTAAATTAATCTATAAAGATCTAATGGTGGAGAGATGGGTAAAAGGGGAAGATGATGCCAGTCCAGCTATACATGACCCAGCAATAAAGTTTTTGAATAATTCATGAGAGGACTAACAAACATGTGCAATGCATCATAAAACCTGGGCTGGTCAAATTATGAATAAAATGTAGAAATGACACCAGGGAGTACACTTGAGAAACACCAATATCTTTTTGTCATGTCACTCCTTATAGGTATTTATTTCTGTTCTAAGGTAATTCTTTATAAATGCAGCCTGTATTTTCGTCTGCCACGGTGGGCTTGCAGCAATCATACTTCTTGTGCGAACCCATAATTCTAAATGTATAACATTTACCATCTGAAACTGTATGTATCTATACCAGGACAACCTTTAGGTGATATCACTTAGTCAAAGGAGGAGCTATTTTACTTATTCCTAATCCCTGCATGGGGCAAAACATGTGATGATGTGCAAAGCTCACATGGCAAGCACAGACACATCTGTGCATCACACAGGAAAGGATCATTTAATACAGTTGCTAAGTGTGAGTCAGAGTACTCATAGTTCATGCCTGGCTGTCCTACGCCATAGAATGGGGGTTGTACCTACCTCCCAAAAGAAAGGAGCAAACAGCTCCTACAACACTCAAGCTGCTACTGTCACATATGGAATCAACACTCCTGTCCTAGTGAAGCTGGGTCACTGTGGTTAGTAAACAAGTTACTTCATGCTGGTAATTCGCTTGTTTGGTGTATTGCATCATGACTGATAGACACACACACAAAATACACACAAAATCTCTCCCCCCCCCCCCCCCCCCAGTAATTATACATTTTTCATTTATTCAGGGTGTTGCCACCTCATATCTCCACAGGAAAGAATCAGCAACAATGTCTGATGTCAGAGGAGGCACACATGCACAAATGTGTGTGTATGTGTGCTAGTACTGATACATACACACACACACAACATGTGCAAATGCATATAGACAACATTATATACTTTTTCATTTATAGAAAGTTCCAGATTTGATTTTATTAGCAACATATCATTTTGAATGTCTGTCTCCCACACCCATTAACAGGATACCTCTCAACCTTTAATCTGGACAAAGACAAAAATAATGGGTGTGCAATGGCCCAAAATCAGAGACATATTTTAAATATTGCTCTTATAAACTTAGAAAGTGGATAGAATAAAAGGTTTTGCACTAACAGATATTTTCTGAATGATATGAAGTCTGAACCTCAAACATCTGTGATTTTATAACGAACAGACCAAAACTATAAGAAAAAAATCTGGACAGTTGAGAGGTATGATTAACAGTCTTTCTTCCTTCACAGATTACAGAAAGCAAACAGTTTAATAATCCTCTTAGGCAACAGATTAAAGTACAAGATGTGAGCAGTTAGTAGTCTTTATAAAAAAATTTAAAGCACACATATAAAACTGTAACACTAATTTCTAAAGCAGTTTAAAACTTACAACTTCTTACGAGACACATTCAATGGGGAAGCAGAACTGGAGGTGGAGAGCATGCATACTTGGATAAGTTCTTGAGAGCAGGTGATAATGCCATCAAGGCTGATCAACATCATTAGTAGCAAGTTCATTTATTCATGTGGGACATATAAGCTTAACTCCAAAAAAGTCAAGAAATCCATAACTATTGGATAAAATTAGTAATCTATTGAGGGTGAGTCCAAGAGGAGGAGAAAAGTTCTAAACCCTTATGATGCAGTGTAAAGTGACACCATTGCATTTAAAGTTGAAGAAATGGACTGTACTCCTGCCACAGAAGAAGGAAAATGATGGGTAATGTTTAGATGTCTAGGGAAAGATCAGTACATGCCAGCAGAACTGAAATATTGTACACTTCATCAAGTGCAGTCAGCTTCTTCTAAGAGACAAAGAACAAGGAGATCTGATCTTAAGAGGCATCTTAATGTGTTTCCCTGGAAGTCTTTGTTGGGGGAAAACAGTAACTGAGCAATAAGTAATTGACAAAAGACTAGGCTGTATTTATGGATGGATGATGTTAAATTAAGAGAACATTTACAACAGTGAGCCCCTCCAGCAAAGTATGATGTATTACAGGGTTTCTGAATTGCGAAATTGTAAATTAGCTTAATGCTACTCTGTTAATTAGCTGTGCTGTTTGAATTTGTCACTTTAATGTTTTTTGTTGTTGTTTAATATTTATATACGACTGTTTTAAAGAACATATCTTTCAAGAGCTGTCATGACTTGCACTCCTGTTTGTTTACTTATTGCTATTTGACGACCAGGTAAGTGATCTGGTCCACTGACCCTTTTCAGCCATGAATGGGGCTTGTAGAACAGGATAAATCAACTTACAAGATAATGACACAAATTAAGCAAATGGTACAAATATTACAGATTAATTTCTATACAGGCAAAATATATAGTAGTAAATTACTGGTACATATTGGAATCTTTTTCTTCTTTCGGCTTTTCCCGGTTAGGGGTTGCCACAGAGGATCACCTGTCCACTCATGATTGGCAGTGGAGTTCTACAGTGTCGAGTTGCCAGCCCGGCGCCCAACCTTCCACAGAAGGCACACACACACACATGCACTCACACCTAAGGCCAATTTAGAGTGTCCAATCCACCTGCAGCATGTCTTTGGGATGTGGGAGGAAACCGGAGCACCCAGAGGAAACTCACGCGACCACAGGGAGGACATGCAGACTCCACACAGAAGGCACCCGAGCTGAGGATCGAACTGGAGAACCTCTTGCTGTGAGGTGACATTGCTAACCACTGCACCACCGTGGCCGCAGATAAACTAATGATACTGACCCAAAAATCCAACAACTCTGCAGGCGATGCTATATTTGTCAACTCAACCGGTAAAATCTGTAATCTACTCCCTACTACCGTTACCAAGGAAACCTCACTACCCCCTATTTAAAAGAGAACTCAAAAAATACCTTACATCTCATTGGCTGTGCTCTTGTTCTAAAAACTTGACTAACAATTTCACTAATACATGTCTTGCTACCCAACCTGCTGTTTAGCCAAGTATCTATGTCTCACTAACTTATAAATCTGACATGCTGGAATGTCACAGTAAAAAAACATCATCTCGGAAGCAGTTCCACATGGATTCTACATGGAGATGCTATATAAGAGCTTCCCTAAGGTCCTTTCATGGTTTCTTGATTTTTGATTTCACTAGGTAGATGGTTCCTGGTTGTAGGCTCCAGTCTGAAGAAAGCTCTTTCACCCAATGCAGTTTTAAACTGTTGGCAAGCAAAGGACAAATAGTTGTCTTGTAAGCTTCTCACTTCATAAAAGTTGTCATATGCACTGAGTTTTACCTGGGGGGACAGCAACCTTGTTTTAAAACCTTGAAAATTAGAGTGCTTAGCAGAAAGGTTGTAGAAACTACACAAAACAATTATGCACTGTGTAACATATAGAAGACAATGTTATACAGATGATTATGCTTGCAAGTACAAATTACAGATAAATAAATGTTCAGGTAGAAAAAGACACAAATCGTTTTCCTCCATGACTGTCTCCTCTCCCTTGCAAGTGTGATGAGATGTAATACAGGCATATATATGGGCATAAACCAGCTGCATAAGCAAGAAGTAGACAAAAACATAACATAAAAGTTAATAATGTGTCAGCTGTGTAAATTGGGCATTTTGGTAAAATAATAATTTTGAAGTAAAGTATCTGTGAATTGCAAAATTGAGATTAATCTGCTTCTCTGAAGCATTTACATTTGTTTTCATTGAGTAGATGGGAAAGTACAGAGCTCTTGAATGAAATCAGATTTTCAATTTGTTTAATGACTTCAGGTAGTGAGTTCCAGCAGACAGGGGCTATTTTTGAGAAGGATGTTTCACAAATGGAAAAAGTGAAGCCTATTCAGTTGAACAGAGCAGAAGTTCTGAAGGAAGTAGGAAGGATTTTTGATAGACAGTTTGTTAGGAAGAGCAGGACAATAACAGAGGTGTAGGACTTTGAAGGTGAATGTGTTAAGGGGTACAGAGGACTTGGCAGCCACTGGTAGCCAGTTATTTTTATTTAGGGTGATAAAAACAGTTTTCAGTCTTGTAGGAAAGGTGTATGAACCTAAGTATTTGGTTTTCAATAGAATGCATCAGAGTGATGTTATTCGAAGAGCAGAGGGCTATCATAGGCAAACCACATTCAAGTCTGGTAAACAACACATTTATGGCAATGGAGCAGCTAGCTACCAGAGTAAGCAGATGGGAGATTTTTTTTAAGATGGTTTTAACTAAGCTTGTACCTTATGTTATTTGGGTTTTAACTTGTCTATAAAAGAACAGGTGTTGATCAAAAAGGAGGCCTAGATAGTTTTGCTCTTTTACAAAAGGAAGAGGGGTAACTACAGGAGCAATAATAGGTTCATAGGAGGTTACTAGTCTAATGGCCGTAGAGCCTAGACATGTTATACCCATGTTCCCTAATTGACCTTGGTTAGATGGTTGTTATTCGCAGAGCAAGTCTATGATCAGCACCGACTGCCCCTGTCCATGAGGGACATGGTGAACTTATGGTCTCCCATACAATTGACTACGTTGTGCTTGAAAAGAGTTATTGAGGAGCTCTGCTTCACGTGAATTGGGAGTTTATTCCAGAGGAGTGGCAATCTCTGAGAGATGTATCTGTCTCTCCAGCATGTTCTATTAATGTCACAGGCTAGGGTGAGAGCCCTGGAATGAGTTCCATGTAGATTATGTTTTGGAGGCCCTGAATTTTCTTAATGAGAAACCTCTGTGGGATCTCTGGCTGCTGCAAGTCTCTGGTGAGGCACATACAAAAGGGAGCGTTGTACTTTATTAGTGGTCTGGTGAGGGTCAAGTACAGAGGATTTATAACATCCTTAGTCTTGGATGTGATGCCCTTACTTATGAGATGCGCAACTTAGAAGTCTTTCCTTACCACTGTGGACATATGGTGATTGAAATTTAGATTGCTATTAGCATGTGTTCCCAAATCTTGCACCACTGGGTTTGAGCTTTTTGCAGGGACTCCTCTTTGCCAAAGGAGATAATAATGCATTTCTTGTGTTTAGTTTTAGTCTGTAGCTTTGGCATCAATCATCTGCCTGTAATATGTCAACATTATTTGGGGACTCCGTGATTGCACCCAGTTTTCAATCATCAGTGAACTTGGTAAGCCACAGGCCATCTACTTTTGTGTGGACTTTTGAAAAATAGATTCCAAACAGTAGAGGACCCAGCACAGATCTTTGTGGTACACCACTGGTAACTTGTCTACCGGTAGAAATGGAATCCCCAACTTTGACAGTATGTGTTTTGTTGGTGAGCCATTTGGCTACCCCATCTAGTGACTTGTGAGTTAATTCCCAGCTGGGAGAGTTTCTCAATGATACCTGAGTGGGGATTGGTTCAAAAGACTTAGCTAAGTCAAGATAGGCAGCATGTACTGCTTTGCCTTTATCCAGGGCTTTGGTGACATTCTCAAAGAAGTCTACCAGGTTCAGTAAGCATAATCTACCCATAATGAAGCCAAATTGGGCCTGGTCAAGGCTTTAAATGTCACCTATGTACTTGTTGATAAGGTCCATGATGATTCCTTTCATGGTTTTGCAGATAAGTCTGGTTAGACGTATGGGTCTATAGTTCCCAGGGTCGGTTGATGGCCCTCCTTTGTGCTAGGGGACTACTGTTGTTGTTGTTCACTGTGCTGGAACAAAGCCAGTGCTCAGGCTGAGTTAAAGAAAGCGCCAAGTGGTTTCACTAGGTCTTGTTTAAGATTGTTCAGAAAGCAGCCTGGGATATTATCTGGTCCCACAGAGGCTGTGTTTTTGACCTTGGAGAGCATGGATATGACCTGCTCTTTGGACATACTAGGTAGAGGACTGGTGTCTGGTAAGCATTGGGGCATAGCTGGTGGGGACCTGGGGGTGCCATTTTTGCCAAATCTGACATCTAGCAGGTTGGCAATTTCCTCAGGTTCAATATGAGAGGTACCATAGCACACAGTTGGGCATTCCCTTTTAGATTTTGGATGTAGCTAAAGAATGCCTTATGATTATCCTTGGCTAGGGATGATAATTTAGCTTCATAACTAGGTTTAGAGGACTTTACAAGTTATCTGATTTGCTTGTTCAGGCTGTGGGGGGTATTTTTCTTCTGATGACTAACTTCCGTCTTGTTCTTAGACTTAGACATCAGTTTCTTCTTTTTGTTATATAACCTATTTATACTCGAGGTCCACCAGGGTGGCCTGTTTATTTTGACAGGACCTGGTTTTGATCCGGTCAGGTACAGCCGAGTCTATACAGTTGTTTAGGAAGCAGTCATTGTCGGCTCTGTTAGCAGGGGGGGGTTAAAATTTATTATACCACTGGCTAGTACGCTGTAATTTGCTTTGGCTAACTTTTTCCATTTTTTTGCTCCTGTGGGGGTGTCAGGTCTAATCACCACTTCAAATGAGACAGATTTATGGTCTGACCTTACCAGGAATACTTTTTGAGTAATGAGACTTCTTGGGTACCAAACAACATTACTAGACTTTTCTTTGTACTGACAGTGAATTTATTATGTGGAACCAGTTCCAGATGGAGATAAAATCATACTGAAGTTCTTTTGAGTACACTTGAATTTTTGTTACCCCTAACAGGTGGTGTATGAAAGGTCCTAGGGCATATCATTAATGAAAACAGAGGAGATAAGAGGACTGTTTACAGCCCCCTGAAGAATACCTTTGCAGGATGTTCCAGAGATGTAAACATTACTTGGACAAAGAACTATGCAGGTCCAATTCACAGACAGCTTTTAAAACCTTCGTAAGACCTCTGAAGGGAGAAGTACAATAGCATAAGTCTTACTTACCTGTAATAGTCGATGTTCAGAGAACACACTGCCTTACTAGCATTCAGGTAGTAGTGCTCTGGTACCCTTCCTCTGGCAGTCTGCCAAAACTCAGAGCCCCATCCACTGCCTGCCTGTGGGTGTAATGGTCTGACTCCAACAAGTTACATTATATGCTGCTTTGGACGAAATCATCTGAATGATCTGCAAATACAAGTATTTTTTCTGTTGTGTCTTAACCACAACTAAAATCAAGCAATGAATAGTTAGACAGATAGGCAGACAGATTGATAGATATATAGATAAATAAATTAAAAGATTTCACAATGAGTTTTGGGCACAGATCCGTTTTTTCCATGACTGTCATCTCTTTATTGCATAGTCTATATATGTGCCTTTTAAAAGCATATACTTAAAGAAACAAATTCCTCCACCTAGTTACCACAGAGGTGTGATTGCTTCCACTGCCTCCTATGCTCTCCACATGTCCTTAGTCAATCTACATTTCACAGGAAAGCAAACAGCATGTGAAGGAAAGTGCTTAAACATTTTTCATCAGAGCAAAAGAGTAATTCAAGTGTTTCATTTTTAGAGTAACTAAACATGATTTTATGTATAAAAAAAGGAAAGCAGTCAAGGAGAAAGGCAGACTAGGCTAGCCTTACCAGTGGTGTGGGGGTGGGAGAGAGAAAGGGATTCAGTAAAGTACAGTTTTGTACCTACCATAAATGTAGATGTTCGAGTGCTAATACAGCTGCAGTAATCACAGATGGGTTCTCTGCTGTCAGGCGGTCCCTCGGTCGGCCGAATTCCAAAGTCTAGGTCCGGCGTCGGTTGTTGTCGCTTTCTTTCCTGACGTCAGTGTGACAGGGGTATATAAGACACAGCTGACGCCATATTCTTCAGTCTTTCTTGCCCCAGATGTCAAGTGCCCCCAGAAGGAAGGCAATACATAAATTATATATATATATATATATATATATATATATATATATATATATATATAGTCAAGCAATGCAATATAATCAAAAATCAGTAGTTGCAAGCAAATACACCATAGAAGGATGACCCAATCAGGTTGTATGAGGAGGTGTTAGCCACTAGGCCTTTACCAAGAGGGGAAGGAGGGAGGGAAACCTGTACTGCAGCTGTATTAGCACTCGAACATCTACATTTATGGTAGGTACAAAACTGTACTATGTTCATCGCGCATACAGCTGCAGTAATCACAGATGGGTAGAATCCCAAAGCTACGCACAGGGTAGTAGGCACTAGGTGGAACTGGGATGAGCCAGAATGCCCTGCAACACAGCAGTGGCAAAGCCTGCTCTAGTTTTGGAATATAAAGGCAGGTGGTAGTGTTTTGTGAAGGTATGCACAGAACTCCAAGTGGCTGCCTCCAAAATGTCTTTGGTAGGAACTCCTCTGAGGAAGGCTGTAGAGGTAGCTGTGGCCCTGGTGGAGTGGGATCTGATGCCTGTAGGGACAGATTTTCCATGATAGGAGTAACAAAACCGTATGCAGTGGCCTATCCATTTTGAAATTGTCTGTTTGGTAACTGGCTTCCCTTGAGCTCCTACAGCAAAGGACACAAAAAGTTGTTCTGATTTCCTGAAAGGCTTTGTTCTGTCCAAATAATAACGTAGCTGTCTATGGATGTCTAAGGAGTGTAGCAGCCTTTCCCCTTTGTTTTGAGGATTGGGGTAAAAGGTATGTAAGTGTATGGCTTGATTTAAAGCTACCCTGGATACCACTTTAGGCATAAATGACGGGTTGGTACGAAGGGGAAACCCTGTCCTGATGGAAGATGAGAAAGGGCTGCACAGCCATGAGGGCTTGTAGTTCTGAAACCCTACAAGCTGAGGTAATGGCCAGAAGGAAGGCTGTTTTCCAGGACAAATATTGCAAATCTGTTGAGGCAGCTGGTTCAAAGGGAGGCAATGTTAATTTTTCTAGAATGTAATTAAGATCCCAGGCTGGTATTGGTTGTTTCCTTGGTGGTCTTATGTTCTTAGCCCCTCTGAGGAACTGTCTTAAGAGTGGGTGAGAGAATAAGGGTGGATCAGTGTTGAATTCTGCAGAAATGGCTGAGGCATGAATTTTTATGGAGGAAAAAGAAAGTCCACTGTTCAGCAGCTCAGCTAGATACTGTAATACCTGAGGCAAATTCAGTTTTCTACGGTCCTGGCCTTTTTTCTCATTCCAAGAGCAAAACCTTTTCCATTTTGCAGAGTAAGCCCTTCTAGTAGATGGCCTTCTGGCCTCCAAAATAACATCCTGCACCTCTTTGGGGAGTAGGTTCTGTTGTGGTGTTAAGGAATTTTCCATGCAGCGACATTGAGTGTTTTCAGCTGACTGTGAAGAGTTTTGTAGCTGTGCTGAGTCAGCAGAAGAGGCATTAGAGGTAGGGACCAGGGAGGAGTATGTGCTAGGCTCCTCAGGAGTGGGTACCAGTGTTGTCTTGGCCAGTCTGGAGCAATCAGTATCATCTTCGGTCTGTCTGCTCTTGCTTTCAAGAGTACCTTGGGCAGAAGAGGCAGAGGTGGGAAGGCGTAAACTGTCCATGCTGTCCAACTGAATGAAAGGGCATCCACTCTCCAGGCCTTTGGATGAAAGGTCCTTGAACAGAACATTTCCAATTGATGATTCCTGTGGGAGGCGAACAGATCTATGTCTGGCCTCCCCCACGCTTGGATTATCTTTGTAAACACTTGAGGATGCAACTTCCATTCGTGTGGATCTGTCATATTTCTGCTTAGGTTGTCTGCCAGCGTGTTTTCCAAACCTGGCAAGTACTGTGACTGAAGTTCGATTTGCCATTCCAGAGCCAAGTTCCAAAGTGTCATGGCTAATCTGCACAGGGGGTACGAATGTGTTCCTCCTTGTTTGTTTATATACCACATTACTGTGGTGTTGTCTGTTCTTATCAATAATTGTCCTGGATGCAGGAGGTCCTTGAAAGCTGTAATTGCATTTATCACTGCTAGCATTTCTTTCTGATTGACGTGAAGGTGTTTTTCCTTTTGGGACCATTTGCCCTGAATGCACCTGTCTGTCATGTGCGCCCCCCAGGCGTAATCTGAGGCGTCTGTTGTGATGACTTGATTTGCTTGAGGCTTGCAGAATGGTAGACCTGTGTTTGTTTGACATGCTTGGGCCCACCATAGAAATTCGTTTTGTAAACATGGAATTATTGGTATTATTGTTTCCAAACTGTGGCTGTGTTGAGACCATAGGTTTTTTAGGTACCATTGAAGTTTCCTCATATGCAACTTTGCACATGGGATTAAAAGAATGCAAGATGCCATGAAGCCCAGAGCCTGCAGGATTTTCCTTGCAGTAAGCCTGGTAAAATTTGCTAGTATTTTGATATTATTGTTTCCAAACTGTGTTGAGACCATAGGTTTTTTAGGTACCATTGAAGTTTCCTCATATGCAACTTTGCACATGGGATTAAAAGAATGCAAGATACCATGAAGCCCAAAGCCTGCAGGATTTTCCTTGCAGTAAGCCTGGTACAATTTGCTAGTATTTTGAAGTACTGAGTTAGTTGCCCTTGTTTTTCTGGCGTAAGATAGGCCATCTGGGTGTTTGTGTCCAAGTTGGCACCCAGGAAAATTATTTTCTGAGATGGTGTTAGCCTGGATTTCTCTTTGTTGACCGTGTATCCCAGGGAATTCAGTAACAGTGTTACATAAGCCAGATGTTCCAGAAGTATGTGCTTGTTGTCCGCTTGGATCAGGCAGTCATCCAAATAAGGGTAAATTTGTATCCCTTGAAGTCTGCAGTAGGCAATTACTGATGCCAGGCATTTCGTGAATACTCTGGGCGCAGTAGATAAGCCAAAGGGCAATGCAGAGAATTGATAGTGAATTGAACCTGCAAGAAATCTGAGGTATCTTCTGCAGCTTTCTCTGATTGGGACATGCAGGTATGCCTCCTTGAGGTCCAATGTTACCAGCCAAAACTCCTTGCCCAGCATGGGAAGAAGCTGCTGTAATGTGAGCATCTTGAATTTTGGTAAGAGTAAGAATGTGTTTAGGATGGATAAGTCCAAAATGGGTCTCCAGTCGGTTCCTTTTCTTGGTACCAGAAATAGCCTGGAATAAAAACCTTGACCTTGTTTGTGAGTAGATACCTCTTGAATAGCTTTCATGTCTATGAGCTTTGAAATTTGTAGTTGTGCCTCTGCCCTTTGATTGTGTGGCAGGTTTGGCATGCCTCTCATTTTTGGAAGAGTGTGAAAATGAAATCTGTAGCCTCTGTTTATAACGTCCAGGATCCATTTGTCTGTTGTGACAATATGCCAGTTTCTTGTAAATAATGCCAGCTTTCCTCCCAAGGGTGCTGCCAGCTGAAACTTGCTTGGCATGGAAAGGAGGAAGTCATTGGGTTTGTTTCCTGTATTGTTGTGCACTGTCTTCGCCACCTCTTGGTGCTGGAGTTTGCCATTGCCTGCCTCTATATGATCCTTGTGATTGTCCTCTGCCCCTTGTGCGCCTGTATCTACCTCTTTGGAGCTTGTCCGTGGCTGGAAAGGACCAGTTTTTTGAAGGCCAATTTCTGCTAAAACGTGGTGGTTGAACCTGTAGAAAAGCTTTGACAGTTTGCATAGATTTGGCTTTTTCTTCCATTTTCCGTAGTATCTCCTCAGCATTAGTACCAAATAGCACATCCTTTTGTAAAGGAGCATCTAGTAGTTTAGCTTTCACATGATCAGGCAAGATTTGTTCCCTAAGCCAGGCATGTCTACGAATGACTGATCCTGTAACAGCAGCTCTACTTGAGGCCTCTAGGGCATCATAGCCACATTGTAAGGTGTGTTTACCCACTTGTTCTGCACTATGCATCATATCCTGCAACTCCTTCAAATCTGGTTGTTCAGGTTGAGACATTTTATTTCTTAACTGTGATAACAGAAACTGCTGATATTTAAGCATATGAAACTGACAATTTAAGGCCATCATGGCTAGGGTGGCCGAGGTATATACCTTTTTTCCCCACCTTTGTAAGGATCTTGACTCTCTTTCGGAAGGTAGTGGATTCTTAGCAGTAGAGGCCTTCATTCCTTTGTGGCCTTGAGAAATGGTTTCAGGGTCAGCATTATGGCTTTTGTAAAGGAAATGGTGTGAGTTAGGAACTCTGTAGTACCTATCAGGCTTAACTGGGGCAGGAGGCAGGGGAATCCGGATTAAGACAAGCCTCTGCATAAACATCATCAAGTATATCCAAGACAGGAGGTATAGCCAGAGGTCTGTGTTGAGGTAACAAAAGAAATTCCCTAAGTCTTTTCTTGGAATCAGAAAAGTCTTGGCCTTCCCAATGGAAGTGTTCCCTCAAGGTGTGCAAGGTTTCCCCAAAAGAAAAATCCTCTGGAGGAGATACAGAAGGAATGGACTGCTCTGCATCAGAGTCTTCAAAAGGAGAGAAAGAGTGTTCCTCTACATCAGAATGTTCTGAAAAAATGGAGCCCTCATCAGAAGAGGGAGAATCTTCCTCCACTCTGGGTCTCTTGTCTGGAGGGGGTTGGGAACCCCTGATAACAGTAATTAAATCCTCAGCCATTTTAAACATCTGCTTTTTAGGCATGGGGCCTGGAGATGGGTCCTGTGCAACAGGCCTCTTGGGATGCCTGGCTGATTTGGACTTAGAAAAGGCCTTAATGGAAAAGGAAGATGAGGGTCTAAAGACACCATGGGTGGAAGTGGACCTGTCCGCATTAGGAGGCTCAACGCTCACAGTGGCTTCGGTGGTTGTAGTCTGGGTATGGGCAGAGGTACCTGTGGTCTCGGTTACAGAAGACACCGCCAAAGAAGTGTCGTCGGTAGTCAGGGACTGCATAGGCGTCTCGCTGAGAACCGGACCACGTGTAGCCGGTTTTGGCGTGGTGTCGGTGGAGACCGTGGACCTCGCAATTCGGTACTTGCGGTTTTTGGACAAAACGGTAGTCGGAGTCTCCGACGACATTTTATAATCAAAGGCTTTACCAAAAAGGTGTTGGGCGATCTCCGCCTGACGCTTAATAGTGCGTTTATTGAAAGTAGCGCAAAAACGACAGCCCGAGACGTCGTGGTCTGGGCCTAAACAAGGTATGCAGAGGGAATGGAAATCCTTATGTGGTATTTGCTTCCCACAAGAAATACAATTGTTAACTTTTTCTGACATCGGTCTGAGGCAAGAAAAGTTTCCCCAATGGGGTACTTAGCTTTAAAGAAGACTTTGCTTTCCAATTTTTCGTAAATTCAGGAGCTGGCCGACCGGCACTTGCGAACTGCTTCTGCTTCGGGCACCACGCGGCAAAAAAAACTGAAGAATATGGCGTTGGCTGTGTCTTATATACCCCTGTCGCACTGACATCAGGAAAGAAAGCGACAACAACCGACGCCGGAGCTAGACTTTGGAATTCGGCCGACCGAGGGACCGCCTGACGGCAGAGAACCCATCTGTGATTACTGCAGCTGTATGCACGATGAACATCAACATATGCAAGGAATTATGTGCAAATGCTAGTGTTAGTCAAGAAATTATTTCTTTGAATAAAATTTGCTTTGAAATAGCATTTAAGCACCACAGGAAGAAAGTAAATACCTGCCTAAGTGAAAATGCTAGCATACGAATATGCTCAAATACTGAACTGGGTGTGTACTGGGTATGTAGGGAGATGGGATATTTGTATAGCTAAACTCAGCTGCTCATAAAGTAGGAAAGGACTGAAAGTGTGCAGTATCATGAATAAGCCATACAAATTTTTACTACATGCAGAATACATTCATCCTGCTTATGAGTCGCATCCGACATCTACAGTGACCTCATGAGCATCGGCCACCACCCACAGCATTCCAAGCCTTTCTTCTGTATCACACACACACACCGCCCCATACACCTGGGGCAATTTACATTTGCCATTTTGCTTACCACATGTATTTGTGAGACAAAACGGGATCAGCTGGAGAAAAGCTCATGTAAGGACAGGGAGGATGTGCAGACTTTCCACCTCTTGGAGAAAAGCTCACATAAGCAGAGAGAGGATATACAGACTTTGCACCACCTGGATAAAACCTGACGTCAGCATAGGGAGGATGTGCAGACTTTGCACAGAAGGCATACTAGATGAGAATCAACCTGGAGAACCACTTGCCAGGAGATGGCAGAAGTTACTCACTGCACACTATACCATCCAGATGAAGAATCAACCATGATTTAATTACACTACAAGTTTAAATCACAGTGTTTGGTGCAGTGCAAACCGCTCCAGTGAATGCATGGCTGCACCACTCTCCAAAAAGTAATTAGTTTTAGTTTCTCTAACTTTAATGCCACATGACACACAGAGTTTAACAACGGGATGGAGGTGTGCTAGCAGAAACTCAACTGCCTTTGAAATATGTGTGCATTATTCTGGGTAACAAACTACCTTCACAAATTTTTAAGCTATATTGCATAAGGCAGAAAATATCCAAAGATCCTCAACTTCCATCAGATTAATAGCTACATTCTTTTATAAAAGCATGATAATTAATAATACTTAGGAAATTATTAAAACATTAACTGTATGATGTGTAGTACTTCATTTTTATTTTACTTTTCTAATAGTAATCAATGCTAAATTTACATGACTATTTCAGGTTGGATGAATGGGGTAATTTTCCCCCTCAAGGAAAACACAATATCTGCATTCATAAGTAGCTATGAAATCATGGATGAATCAGAGTAACTTGTTACAATATAAACATGGAAATATCTTAATTCCTTCACTAGAATACATTGGAAAATCATTTTTTTAAGTTTGGTTGCACTGCTGATTCACTGGCTCCATTTCTGCATGTGCATTACAGATAACGTCAGGCTGGTTTCACTTGTGACACAAGACTGATAATGCTATTACAAAGGGCTCATTATAAAGGAAGAGACAGCGCCTGTATGACATCTACAGGATACTTAGTCTCATTCAAAATGCCACTAAAAGTACCTGTTAGTGTCAGCTGTAAAAAATATATTTTAGTTATGGACAGCATTAGAATCAAGACTGACAGTTTCTCACCTCATAGCATGTGTGTCATTCAGCGGCCAGTACTGACCAGACACACCTTCTGAATAAGAAATAATACGAGAACAAAAGTTTACTACCATTGTTATAAATATACTGAAAGGTCTAATTTTCCAGTTCAGCAGGTATCGTGGACCTCTTTTAATTCTCCTCTCACCTGCCAAACTGCTTTACATTAGTTTAGCTGTCAAGCATCACAATGCTTATCTATTTCTGCTGTTTCAGAACTAGAGATATGGTCTAATTATAAACACCTGTTCTCAGGTCTCACTTACTTGTCATTCTTAATTTTCCATTTCCTTACTGGCTAGAGGTAACACACTGCTACCTACAACTGTCACAGACGCGCATACAACAAAACATACAGTTTTAAGTACAGCAACTTTACTAATTAAAGGCCACTGTGGTTTCTCAGCTGACACTGCTATCCCTGACAAACCCACTGGAAATATGAGTTACCTTTCATGGATGAACTGAGAACTGTTTGATGAAAAAAAGGTGCAACCGCGAATACAAAAACAGAATCAGCATTCAGCCGGTACGGCACTATGTATGGAATCGGCATTCAACCGGTACAGCACTATCACAAACAGGAAAAAATAAAAAGAACAAAATGTTGCATCTTGGTCAGTCATCTATTAATATATATTATGCATAATATGTGCACAAAAGCAGAAGAGACTGTGTGTGTGTGTGTGTGTGTGTGTGTGTGTGTGTGTGCGTGTGTGCGTGTGCGTGTGTGAGATTGAATCGAGTGATAGATCCCTGGTACCAGCTGTATCAGTACTGAGTAGTTGCAAGGCATTCATTCATTTATATACATTTATTTGTGACAGTCATAGTGGGAGAATCACAGAGGTCAAAATAAGCGTGATGCAGCTGGTACCAGTTATCTATCACTCGATTAAATCTGTGTGTGTGTGTGTTGCTCTCTCTCTCTCACACACACACACACACACACACACACACACACACACACACACACACACTTCTGCTTTTGTGCACACATTCCATTATACACGGACAAAAATGAGCTAAGACTTTTTTTATTGCAACAAATAAAAATAAAAAAACTTAAACACTGCCTGATTTCCATGCTTTGCAAAGCCTTCAGTCACTGTCTCAATGGCAACAGAAATGCTCCTACAAGGCTGTGTTTGATCCGTGCAGAAACAGTCACTAAGGTAAGAGTTCCACAACAATAAGAAATGTTCCACAAGTCCGTGACCACTAGTTTTATAACCGCTACTACCTTAGCAAGCAGGTATACAGCATACATCACATTGTGGGAAGTGCCAAGGCAGGTGGAACTATTCATTGGACTGTGTAGGAGGTACATAATGAAAGAGGAGACAAATTCCTCTAGAAACAATGCAGGATGAATGAATGGGGGATGGGCTTTCCAGCCCTACTCTACTGAAGGGGAGAAATAAAGAATACTTAAACTTTTTAATGCAGTTAGGGAACTGCTTGTGCCAGGGATGAATTTGTAAGGATAAAAGAAAACTCACAGTTGAGTTTTCATGTACGGGAGGGTGGCGTGTTCCTTTAACACTAGTCAATTTCGCTTTTTTTGGTTTCTCATTTGGTTATAGATTCTCCTTACCCATCCCATGGTCGATAATTTTATATTACCCTCAATGAGAATAACTGGAACCATGTAGGGAACAGGAAGCAAAGTCCCACGCAAGTACGGCAATGTGCACGGCTCAACCAACTGCAATATCCAGAAACATAAGCCAACACCAGAATCTACCGTGAAAAAAAATCTTTATTATAAAAAAAGTCATTGGGTTGTCATGCCCATTAGTAAATCAACAACTAATCCCAAAAGGGAAAAAAACATCAACATACCAGTTTCAGCAGTTAGCCTTTATCAGTGCTACATAAACTAACATCTAAGAAACAACATTTTTTATACCATGAAAATTGATGTTGCACCATATATGTAACCAATCATATTTGTTCATTTAGTCCTGGAGGGAATAAAGCTCCCTATCCTCCGGGTAGGCCAATAGTGTCAGGGACAGGATCCTTGACGGAGCTCCTTTCTGAATATTTCACCAAGTATTTGAAACCTCTTTTGAAACATGTCAGACCACGTATTCAAGACACTACCCAGTTTTTGAACATTACAGATAATATGCAGTTAGAAAAAGGATTGGTTATTATGCACGTTAGATGTCAGTGTATTACATACCAATATTCCACACTGGACAGGTTTAACGGCTTTAGAGTTTTGGCTTACAGAAACATCTCTATATTCGCCAGGTTTCAATACATTTATTTTATGTCTCCCAGAACATGTGCTTAATAAAAATTTTTTTTTTTTTTATTTTGACAACATATGTTACCTACAATTGAAGGCACTGCAATGGGAGCATCATTTGCTCCCATTTATGCAGATCTGTTCATGGGTTTTGTTGAACATCACTTAATATATGATGCCAGTCACAATTTACATCTTGCAGAGATTGACATCTGGCACAGTTATTTAGATGATTGTTGGCTAGTTTGGTGTTCAGATGAATATTACTTCAGGGAGTTTTGTGGGGTATCTTAATGAGAATAAATGGGGGATTTGATTTGCACTAAATTATCTGGAAATTATAACATTTCTAGATGTTGAGGTGAAAGTATTACAATATGGTACACTTAGTAGTAATGTTTATAGGAAATATCCCGTTTAATAATTTGCTCCATGCTTCTAGTTGTCATCCTCCCATGTGAAAAAGAATATTCCCAAATTGCAATTTTGAGACTTAAAAGAATTTGTTCCAGTTTGGAGAATTATAATATACAGGTATGTGACATGGCTCAAAGGTTTTATGATAGAGGTTACTCTAAACAAGAGGTTGATTCAGCTAGTAGGATGGTTCAACAATTTAACAGAAATCAAACCCTAATTTATAGTGACAAAAGCCATGTTTCTAGTTCACCTTTCAGGTTTATTATGGAATTTGGTGGTAATGTTAAATATTTGCAACAGATAATACACAGACATTGGCAAGTTTTGCATATGGAAGACAGACTGGCGACTTTTTTTACCACCTACATGTAGGTTTGGTTATAGGACTGGAAAGAATATGGGGGGTTGGTTTAACCATTACAAAACGAGAAATAAGTTGGTTAATAACATGTTACAAACCACATTAGAAGGAGGCCCCCTTACAGGTTGCTTTTCGTGTGGACACTGCACATTCTGCAAAATGGTTCCCAAACAAAGCTCTTTTTCTTTGTTTAACTGCTCAAAAGTTTTTGATATAAAAGTATTTGGTAATTGTGGCAGTGATTGGGTTATTTACTTGGTTAACTGTACCCGTCCTGCCATCTATGTGGGGCAAAATTCTCGCCCCTTTAAACTCAGAATATCAGAACATATGAGTGATATTAAATGTCATAGGAACACCAATCCTCTATACAAACATCAGTTAAAACATCCGTCTGCTACTTTTAGGTTCACTACTATAGATAGAATTTATAAACAAAATATACAAGAGGAACTGCATTCTTTATTAAACCTCAAGGAGCGTAGGTGGATAATCCAATTAGGAGCTTTATTCCCTCCAGGACTAAATGAACAAATATGACTGGTTACATGTATGGTGCATCATCGTTTTTCATAGTATAAAAAATGTTGTTTTTTAGATGTTAGTTTATGTAGCACTGATGGAGGCTAACTGCTGAAACCGGTATGCTGATTTTTTTTCCCTTTTGGGATTAGTTGTTAATTTACTAATGGGCATAGGTTCATAGGTTGGTACTAGGCTATCGGCCCTAGGGCCTATGCAAGCCTAGCCATAACAATTCCCTGGATATTTCTTCCCACAATATTTACTTCTCTGGGCCCCTGTCTAGCAGGGAGACTGACATGATCCCTGGGGTGAATTTCCTATCTCCCATCCAATCATCAAGGTTCCTTTTGAAGAGGGCCAATGGCATGCTCTGCTTGACATGTATGGGCAGTCTATTCCAGAGTATGGGGAGTCTCTGGGTCAGGAACCTATCTCTCCAGCATGTTTTGTTCATTGTGATGACAAGGTTTAGATCCCTGGAGCATGTGGCTCTGAGGGATTTGGATTTCTTTAAGTCGAGCATGTCCAACAGCTCACGGTTTGACATGGCCTTGTATTTTAAGTAGAGATCGCCCCTGAGTAGACTATATGCCACAGAGTATAGCTGGAGTTTTTTTAGATGGTCAGCATATGGCATCTGCTTCAGGCCTGTGATTCTTTTAGTGAGGTATTTCTGTGGCCTTTCCAGCTGCTGCAGATGTCTTGTGAGGTACATACCAAACAGGGCATTATACTGTATAATGGGTCTAATGAGGGACGAGTACAGTGGGACAATGACCTCCTTTTTTCTGGATGAAAAGCCCTTAGTGATGAGGTGTGCCACACAGAAGGTTTTCCTGACTGTTGTGGCGATGCGGTTATCGAAAGTGAGACCACTGTCCACCTGTGTCCCTAAGTCTTTCATCACACTTTCGATGTTTAGTGTCCTGCCACCTATGTGGCACTTCATGGGTACATGTTTTTTTCCAAAGGAGATAACTATACATTTCTTGGCATTAAGCTTGAGCCCATGGCTCTGGCACCAGGCATCTGTTTCTGTAAAGCCCTTTTGTAGAATATCCACATCATTTGGGGATTCAATAATGGCTCCCAGTTTGCAGTCATCCGCAAACTTTGTTAGCCAGAGTCCCTTAGTGTTGGCCTGTACTTCAGAGAAGTATATGCTAAACAAGAGTGGTCCCAGGACTGAACCCTGAGGTACTCCACTTGTCACTTGTCTGGAGCTGGATTTGGAGTCAGCTACTTTTACAGTCTGGGTTCTGTCAGTAAGCCAGTTGGCAACCCATCGAGTGATGTAGGGATTTATGTCCAGCTTAGTAAGTTTATCTATGATTCCAGAGTGGGGGATGGTGTTGAAGGCCTTGGCAAGGTCCAGATAGACTGTGTGGACCGCCTTACCCTCGTCCACAGCTCTGGAGACTGATTTGAAGAAGTCAATCAGATTCAGGAGACAAGATCGGCCCTTCACAAACCCAAACTGGGTGGGGTCCAGTGTTTGAAGGTTGCCAATGTCTTTGTTTATAAGTTCCATGATAATGCGTTCCATGCCCTTGCAGATCAGGCTTGTCAGACTGATGGGACAGTAGTTCCCGGGATCCAAGGCAGATCCTCCCTTGTGGAGCGGGATAACTGTAGCTGTGCGCCACTCAGTGGGCACAAAGCCTGAGGTGAGGCTATGATTAAACATGACACTTAGGTGAGGTGCCAGTTAATTTTGTAGTTCATGTAGTACACAGCCTGGGATGTCATCTGGTCCCATGGATGCTGTATTCTTAGCTTTAGAGAGTACAGTTTCTACCTGTGTGGCCGTGATTATCGGACTTTGGCAATCGTTTGTTATTGAGATGGGCCCTTTAGGGTGTGAGAGGGGGTGAAGTTGGCACTAAATCGATCTGCCAGGATATTGGCAATATCCATGGGATCAGTATATTCAATGCCATTCTGTTGTAGCTCAGAGCAGATCTGAGCATTGCCATTTAGATTCTTGACATAACTATAGAATGCCTTGTGGTTGTCTTTGAAATCTTTGGCAATTTTATTTTCGTAACTAGATTTTGAGGATTTTATGAGGGATCTCAGCTTCTTACAGAGGCTGGTGAGGGAGTTTTTTGCATCCTGGGATTTTCCTCTTTTTTGCAACAGTTTCTTCCTTCTGTTGTATAGTTTGTTTATAGCAGGGGACAACCAGATTGGCTTCCTTTGTTTGCAGAAGAGCATCTTGGTTCTATTTGGGATGGCACGATTCATGCACGAGTGGATGTGCTCGTATAGTGCCTTAGTGTAGGATTCTGCAGTCGAACTTCCAGATCCCGTCTGCGTGGGTGTTTTGAAGTTTGTCACTTCTGACTTCAGTAGCTTGAAGTTGGCTTTGGAGAAGTTTTTTAAGGAGGCTTCCTTACTGGGGGGTGGGGTGGGATGTGGATGTCAAGGGTGATTTGCTTATGGTCAGACCTGACCAATGAGGGGGTGACCACTGGTATGGAGCATCTATCTCCCATGTTGGTAATGACCAGGTCTAGGATATTGGAGCCCCTGGTGGGACAATGGATTAGTTGATCCAGGGCGTTGGAATTTATGAATTCCAAGAACCGTTGGGAAAAGGAGTTGGTACCCGAGTAGTTTTCCCAATTAATGGCAGGGTAGTTGAAATCACCCAGTATTAGGGTGTTTGGTTGTATCTTAATATTTTCCAGTATGTTTAGAAAAGTGTAGTGAGAATCTTGGGGCATGGTGGGGGATCTGTAGCAAGCTACAATTTGGATTGCAGTCTTACCTAGTGTTAGTTGCACCTGGAGAATTTCACATGCATTGTGTTGGGCAACTAGCCTGGAGGTGTGAATATCCTTGGTGAATATGGACACTCCTCCACCATTAGTGTTTCAGTCTTGGTTTTGTGGCCGAAAAGTGTGGTAAGAATTGTAGCCTGGCATTGCAGGGGTGCTCTCTGGAGCCTTGAACCAGGTCTCAGTTACTGCACAGACATCAATGTTCTCCATTGTTAGGAGTGCCTCGAGAGAGTGCATTTTGAGGTTTAGACTTCTAGCACTGAGTAGCATTACCTTTAG
Organism: Protopterus annectens; assembly: GCF_019279795.1. NCBI lineage: Eukaryota > Metazoa > Chordata > Ceratodontiformes > Protopteridae > Protopterus > Protopterus annectens. Next base: position 376,615,941 of record NC_056749.1, read on the forward strand.
ATTTTGCATGCTTGTATCTGTTACAGTGGTGGTTTTATCCTTTGAACCTTGCCTAAAAAAGGCACTATAGGGGTGGCAAGAGCTTTAGCCAGTAACCTGAATCCCAGGGGTGACAGGTGCAGACCATCTCTGGCAAAGCATTGAGGTTTGTCGATCATGTCCTCCCAGGCAGACAAATACTGGATCCCCTTTGAATGACACCAGAAGCTTAGCCAATTGCTGAAGTCAATCATTTTGTCCTTACACTGTGGTATCATTCTGGGCGAAGGCAGGATGCTACTCAGGGCTAGGGTCATACCTGCCTGGGTCACATGATCCAAGAGCTCTTCCATGTCTCTTTTCATGTAGTCCAGGGAGGTACATCTCAAGTCATTCACTCCAGCATGGACAATGACAGAGTCATATTTGTACTTGTTGTGGAGTGACTTGAGTGCATGCGTTATGTGGTGGATCCTGGCACCCGACAGGCAGCTGGCTGTAATTTTCTCCTTGTTCAGCCTGGTGAGTGGGACATCGGTGTGCCTGACTATAGAGTCACCTATGACTAAAGTGTTGGGTACATTGTCTTGCCTTAGGGGCTGTTGTTGGGTGGCACACTGGTGTTGTGAGCTATGTGTCACTTTGGTTGTGACTGGTGTTTGTTTGTGTTTCAGCTTCGGAGGTCCTTGTTGCTTGGGCTAGTTGGTGTTAAGGGCCTCTGCATATGTGGGTATAGTGTTGCTATGTGTGGGTGTTGATGGTGTGGGTTTTGAAGGGCTACTAGTTGCTTGAGGTGTAATGCAGGTGTTAACCTTCTCCTCTTGACTGTCTAGCACAATCTTGGCTGGCGAGAGCTTTGCTTCCAGTTTAGCTATGTAAGTACATCTCTCACAGGTTGTATGACAACCCAGTGACTTTTTTATAAAAAAGATTTAGTCACGGTGGATTCTGGTGCTGGCATATGTTTCTGAATAACTGGAACCATACCATAGGTAATTTGAGGGGACCCATACATGGGATAGAGCAATTAGGAGCTGCCTCTGTCCTTTAGCAATACAGGAGGCAGTCCTGGGGTACATTTTCTGTTTCCCATACACAGGTCTAAGTTACGCTTGAATATGGGCAGAGATGAACTTTGTTTTATGTGGATGGGGAGTCTGTTTCACAGCAGTGGTACTCTCTGCGAGATATACTTGCCCCTCCAAACATGCCATTACTGTTGATGTCACAAAAAAGGTTTAGCTCCCTAAACCAAGTATTTTTGATACAATTTCACTTGCTGATGTGCAGTAAATCCATCACTAATGGATCAGAGAATGCTTTGTATGCCAGGCACAGGTCACCTCTTAGCAGTCTGTAGGATACCAAGCATAGTGACAGGGCTTTCAGTCAGTCCATGTAGAAGTATGTTTCTTACTGATGTACCCTGAGACACCTCCACCTTTAGCCCTTGTCTGTGTAGCTACTGGTCTAAAAGTATGGAAGGCATTGTAAATTTCATTTGCTGGTACTGTGTGCTGCTTTAAACCATACCTCAGTAACTACACAGATGTCTATATTCTTGAGTATGAGGAGGGCTTGGAGGGAGTGTATTTTTTGTTACTTAGGCTTCTGGCATTGAGCAGTAACACCGAGGTCCAGTTGAATTGATTTTGCTATGCCAGTAGGTTTGTCAATTTGGCATTGCCTAAAAAGGCACTATGGGGGTGGATAAACTTTCAGCCAGTATTCCAGTGACTACAAGGGACAGATTGCAGACAATCATTTGTAAAGTAATGTGGGCCATTAACCATGTTCTCCCAAACCGACAAACATTGGATCCCAAGGCCAAGCCTTTCGACTGTTCCTGGTTTTGATTCAGCATGTAAATGTTTAAGAAAAGGGGGTGAGAATTGCTGTCAACAAATACCTGTTTTATTCAGAAAGGCACATCAGTTGATAATATCTTTACAGATTAGCAGAATCAATATTTAAGAAGTGTTTCTGGACTTCACAAAGATTCAGGAAAGTATATTTTTTCATTTTATTACTGCAGTTAAACTTTCTTTCCTGTCCTGCTGATTTTGAACTGTTATTTTTTTTTAATTAGTTTTACTTATTTTTTTCCTGTTTGACTTTTGTTTGGTATCAGACTTTTTTGGCCTGATGTAGGGGCCACCTTGGACAGAGGAGTAGCATTTATGCTTGTTCGAATAGATTAACTGTTGTTGTTTCTAGGTAGCTGAGCAATACTGGCTTGAATTTTTAACCATTTTTCACTGGTTCTCTAGCTCTTCTTGCTGTCTACATATTGTGCTATTGCCACTATAGATGTGGCTGAAGTAGTGTGCACATCTCCATTTTCCGCCACAGTTAGTATTACTTTTACTTTCATTCAGCAGGTACCAGGCGTAAATGTGCTCTGGGCCAAAACAAACTGAGAAGAAGTTCATGCAGCCTTTATAACAGACTGCACAAAACAGCACATTTGTGAGCTAAAAGGTTGGGTATACCAGCTCTTAAACAAGTGTATCCTGGTATCTCTATGACCTTAGTGATACTACCCATTCAAACTGTCTTACTGCAGAAAGCACCTCTGTAGTCCTCCCCAAACAGCCCAAATTGTATAAACACTTACGTTATTCCCTCTAAACAGCCCATAATGTATAAACACTATCCTCGGTCCTTTTTAGTTCTAAAAGAGTACTTTTCACACATTAGAATGGGCATCATGGAGTGGCAACAGATTAATTCCCCTTCCATTCCCAGCCTTATAGCACTTGGCATACTAAAACTAGGTAAAAACCATCTCATACTCACTGATAATGAACTATGACTTAGCCCTGTAGACGCCATTTTGAGAGGTGTAAATACTTAACTAATTTGGATGCATTCTTCTCACAATCCACTACTTTCAGTGAGCACAGCACTGACGTACACTCACCCATGCAAATGCAACATCATTATACTAAGAATACAGAATTGTCGTACACAGATAGTGTCAGAAAAATCTCTGCCTAAGCCTATCAGAATTCCTAAGACTAGGTATCAGCATAATTCCTATACTACAACTACTCTGTATGGCTCAACATCAACACCAACAGCAAACCACTCCCATATCACACAGGCAAAATTCAGCTACTAGGAACATCCCTCTGTACTGTTTGGTACATAGACTCTACACTTACTAGGCTGGAGAAGCACAGGTTACAGTCAGGTACATCTAATGATCTAAGTGGACATGTCTAGGACCATCAACACTCTCTCCTCCAGCAAGTATGACTGCAACATGACAGCAGCCCATGTAGGGGTAAATGACCTGGCACACAAACACCTTAAGAATGTGCAGAAGGATATGCTGAAACTTGCCACTCTAGCTTCAGTTACGGGTAAGACACTGGCTCTGAGTGGAATCCTCCCTTCACCTTGAATGATGCCAAGACTTATAGAGAAGATAAGAGGTCAACAACTGGCTAAGCTGCTGGTGATATTTTAGAGGAGTCCAGCAGATGACTGAGAGCCCAGTTTGTTTTACAAAGGATGGACTACATCTCTCATTTAAGGGCTTCCATGTACTGGCTACAACCTTTTGTTACCTCCATTGGACCTTTTATAGGCAGAGTTCATAGGCTCATATGTCAGTACTAGGCTGTTGATCCACAGGACCATTAGTAGCCTAGTCACAAATACCCAAATCATATTTACCCACTGACAAGACTAATTTTTATGCTAATGAACATCACAAACTAAGAAACACCTCAGTTCCCAAACTGGACAATATCAAGGTGGCTCTACACAACATTAAGAATATTAACAATAAACTGCTTGACCTCGAAGCACTTCTGAATCTGGAACGCATCCATGTATGTATTGTTACTATGGTTTAAATCCCTTAGAGATCACCCCTTAAGTGTCTGTGTTGTGTGCTTATCACATCTTCAGATCCATCGGTAACAGTGGCAAAGTTTGAGCGTTCTTAAGGTCATCAGGTATATAACATCCTTGTGTCCAAGCAGTTATCCAGACGCCCCTGTGAGCTTACTGATATTCACCTCATCTTGTGAAAATCAAATGTCCAACTCACAAGCATGCTACTAATCACCTTTCATGTCACCTGATAACCACAACAAATTCCTGGCATTCTTAGAGGACATCCCTACAAGCAATTTTTTTTTAAATCCTTGACAACTTCAACTATATTTTCACTGATTGGAGCACCTACACTTCCAATGTTTGGTATGTTCAGAGACTCTAGGATTGGATAAACAAAAATTCCCTAGATCAGACTGCCTTCAAACTCTTCAGAGGGGAAACATTCTTGCGTTTGTACTCAAAGTGTTGTGTCCTCACAAGGTGGCATTTGGAGACAGCCTGCATTCTTTTAACACAGCCATGAAGTGCAGAAGGTAGAGTTGAAGGGGAGTTCACTCTGTGCGTGTCCACACTGGAAAATGACCAGAGCAAGTTCAGATGTGGAAGAAAATCCAATTACAAGGAAACTGATAAATAGTCTGGGCAGCATTATCAGGACTGTGTTGATTAGTATTGCAAGTTCTGTGAATCCTAAAATTATGCTGCTGGTGAAAGATTTTTTTTCTTTGCTGAATAGATTTGAATGAAAAGTGGAATGGTTTATGACTGAAGTAAAAAATGTTGAAGAATGTGCATAAAATGAATATATAAAACAACTTCAAAGTCAAAGTGCATCTGCTGAAGTGTTTCAATTACTGCAAAGCTCTGTTTCCTTGTTTTATTAAATGAAGTATGAACTGTGAATTTACAGAAAACAGTGAACCCCCAACCACATCATTAAACACCATTTCCATCTACATATACATCATGAAAACCCATAGACAGTAACATTTGTGTCAATCCAAGCAAAATAACAGATAAATCCTCCAGGAAGAATGCTGACTAGTGTCTGTGGGAGGCTCAAAACACAACACTCAATAAAGCCAATCCGTTTCATTTCACAGTATTCCTCAATCCATATTCCCAACTCTTATATTAGAGTCATATGTGAATATGCAATTTCATCAAGTACTAGAACTTTTGAAGGAGAAAATGCTCTCTACCACTAAACATTCAAAATATCATAAACAGACCTCATTGTTATAACTCACATTTGTATTTCACTCACTAAATGTCACTGGGTGCATGATGAAGACTCCACCTACATGTTTGTTCATGCAAAAAACAGTGGCATGGATTCCTCAAACTGAGAATAAAGAAGTACAACACCTTTTACTTTTTTTTTTTTTAGTCTTCAGTGGACAGAGCAGACTTAGGATAAGTACTGAAGCTTGCCTACCCACAGCAGGCAATGTTGGTGCTGCCGGCAGGTCCTGGCACATGTCCAGAATGACTAGATTCTGCAAGGTACCAGCTGCCATTGTAAGCTCCACCTTGTTGGTAAGTATGCTGATCACAAGAAGCATGGCTAAGTAGACCATACAAAACTGACCCAAATGAAATTCTGTGCATGCCATTGCATCAGACCTATTGTGTAGCCGACACTATATTACAATGTAAAATGTTATGTTCGAAATGTTTCTGTACTCGTGTTTTGTACCTGCAGTTTTTGTTTTGTTTGATAGTCTTGTATGTTTTATGTTTTTATTTTTATTTACAAAGTTTATAATCTATAATTACTGGGCATACGACTACAAAGTTATTTTGAATGTTAGTTATGTATTATTTTTATTATAATTTTATAATGTCTGTTGCACTGACAACTGAGGATCATAAATTTTCGGTCTTGGCTTAAGTCATGGCTGAAAAGGGTCCTCTGACCAATTCACTTACCTGATATCTAAATAAATAAATAAAATCTTCTACTCACAGTAAAACTTAGCTGGGAAGTAAACAGGCAACCGATTAGTTTGGCTAGACATAAATTATGAAACATTTGGTAACTACTTTGAACTTGTTCTGTGAGGAGCTATATCCTTATGAAAAATAAATTCCTCACATCACAAGGCTGAAACTCAGAAAGCCATCTAGCAAATTTCATAGCCATGACTAAAACGGCAGCTACAGTTATGTAACCATAGCTGTAGACATTCAAATAATAGGATGATTGCTGAATTACATGCATTATTTATGGACCTTGGCCACAAAGTCACTATTCTGGCCAGACATCAAGACTAGTCAGTCATTCCCAGAACAGGTACAAAGTTACCTCCCCATGACAAAGATATCTGCTGAAAACCTGGCTGTAAAGGGAAAATACGCTACCCCATCATCAGTTTGTACATTATTTTCAGACTCCACCGATAAATATACATAAACCTCTATTTCAAAGAGATGCCGCCAATAAGTGTGCCTGAACAAATTACATGCATCCAATCCATATGCTAACCCTGAGGGAGTCTAGAATAAAACAAATCAAACAGGTCAATTCTAATTTAACTACATACATAAAGTTTAAGCCGCGGTGGTGCAGCAGTAGTGTTGTTGCCTCACAGCAAGAGGTTCACCCATTCGATTCTTGGCTGGAGCTCCTTCTGTGCGGAGTCTGCATGTCCTCCCTGCGGTCGAGTGGCATTCGAAAGACATGCGCAGAATGGGCGTGCCTTCGTTGAAGGTTGGGCATCGAGCTGGCACCTCGGCACCCGTAAAAAATCTACTGCCAATCATTAGCAGACCGGAGTTACGCTGTGGCGACCCCTAACCGGGAAAAGCCGAAAGAAGAAGAACATATAAAGTCTAACTATATATCTCTTCCATCATAACACCCGATTTTCTAGAAAACAAAAACAAGGGGTGTGTGTGTGTGTGTGTGTGTGTGTGTGTGTGTGTGTGTGTGTGTTTAGGTGTGAGTGAGTGAGCGAGTGTGTGAGAGAGAGAGAGAGAGAGAGAGAGAGAGAGAGAGAGAGAGTGTGCGTGTGTGAACGTGAGTGCGTGTGAGTGCGCGAGTGTATTTTTTCCTAGTGATTTTAACAGGTTGTGGTAACTACTACTCTTGAAAAGGATGGCGCCTAATCTTCCTTTTTCAGGACAATTTATTAAGAAAGTGGCGATTACACATCTTTAGAATAATTTACCAGGCCACAGGATCTTTAATCCTTGGTTTCAAAGGTAGCCATAGCACTGAAACTTTACGCCAGAAAATTTTAGATTTACTCACACTAAAAGTGGCAACACTGCAGCAACGTAGATCTCACCAGTCTATCAGTGGCATCTGACAATGTTGACACCAAGTCTTGACAATGTATGAACATCAGATGAGTACCACTATGCAGGATTCTACAGTTCTTACCCCGAGGAACAGCCCAGAAAATAACATCTGAGGTAAACTAATAAAGTTCTTCCATGCTTTTCTGTGAGATTTCCTGGAGAGTGGGGAAGGAGAGGCCACAGGGAGGACATGCAGACTCCACATAGCCAGGTTGTATTTTGTGGAATAAACTAAACAGATTAGTGAGAAAGTACAGTTGTGTACATTTACCATAAATGTAGATGTTCAAGTGTATTCACTGTTGCAGTCCTGACTTGTGGGATTTCCTGCTTCAGAAGCCCTTGGTTGGTCTGACTACCAGGGTAAAAAACTCCCTCCTCCTCCCTGAGCTGGTGGACACCCTACCCTGACATCAGGACGGTTGGGTATAAAGGGACCCAGCCGATACCATGACATCAGTTTTTTCTTGTCCCTAGAAGTTAGGAGCCCCAAAGATGAATCTTAAGCAAGGGACTTGGTAAGAGGAAGAGTAGGGCATCCCTGCAGAGGAAGAGGACGACAGAAAAAGTACAGTTTTTTACCTACCATAAATGTAGATGTCCGAACAGGATAGCATCTGCAGTCATTACAAATGGGTTGTCCTGTCGTCAGGCAGCCCTTCGGTCGGCCGGATTCCAAAGTCTGGGTCTGGCCTCGGCTGGTGTCGCACTTCACCCGACGTCATCTCTGCTGGTCTTCGGGTATAAAGGCATCAGCCGACGCCATTTTCCTCAGTGTTTCTTGCCCCAGATGCCAATTGCCCTCTTGGAAAGATAAATTTTGGATAAATGCCAATGTTTCCAAAAAAGTAGAAGGCAAACACAAAAAATAAGCATGTATGTACATATATACAAACAAATACACCATAAGAGACCCCCCCCAGCTAGCTATTAGGAGGGTAAATACCCTAGGAGTACCACAGAGGGGAAGGAGGGTGGGTAATCCTGACAGCAGATGCTATCCTGTTCGAACATCTACATTTATGGTAGGTACAAAACTGTACTATGTCCTTCAAGGATGCATCTGCAGTCATAACAAATGGGTAGAATACCATAGCCAAACTAGGGGAGGAGGAAGAAGAATTATGGTGTAGTTAGGATCCCTTGCAATACAGCAGTGGCAAACCCTGCTCGGGATCTAGAGTATAGAGGTAAGTTATAATGCTTGGCAAATGTATGCACGGAGGTCCAAGTAGCCGCCTCAATAATGTCCTTGGTTGCCACTCCTCGTAAAAGCTGTGGTAGTGGCTGTAGCCCTTGTAGAGTGAGGTCTTATGTTCTGTGGAATTGGTTTTCCATGGTAGGAGTAACAGAATCTTATGCAATTTCCTATCCATTTGGAGATTGTCTGTTTGGAAATTGCTTTTCCTTCTTTTCTGTTGCATAGGCTACTAAAGCTGGTCAGTTTTCTGTTACCCTTGGTTCAGTCCAGGTAGTAGCTTAACTGTCTATGTACACCCAAGGTGTGCAGCAGTCTTTTCTACCTGTTCTGTGGATTGGGAAAGAAGGTAGGTAGGTGGATTGCCTGGTTTAGAACACTCTGGATACCACCTTAGGCATAAATGTAGGATTAGTTCTCATGGACACTCTATCTTGATGGAAGATTAGGAAGGTTGTACTGCCATTAAGGCCTGTAGTTCCGAAACCCTCCTTGCTGAAGTAATTGCCAGTAGGAAAGCAGTTTTCCATGATAGGTGTTGAAGGTCTGCAGTTGCTGCTGGTTCAAATGGAGGAGTGTCAATTTTTCTAGCACAAAGTTCAAGTCCCATGCTGGTAATGGTGGTTTCCTAGGAGGTTTTACATTCTTGATTCCTCTGAGGAACTGCCTGAGTAGAGGATGTGAGAAGACAGGGGGATCGAAGCTGTATTCTGCAGAAATAGCTGATGCATGTATCTTGATGGAGGAATAGGACAGGCCTGTATGGAGAAGCTCTGCCAAGTACTCCAGGATGTTAGCAATATCTATCTTAGACACATCTTTTCCTCTTTCAGTACTCCAAATGACAAACCTTTTCCATTTTCCTGCATAGTTCCTTCTTGTTGAAGGTCTGCGGGCTTCAAGGATAATGTCTTTAACCCTTTGGGATAAGTCTGGGTTAGTTGCTGTTATGTGATGTTCCAGGCAGTCAGTTGCAGAGTTTTTAGGTTTGGATGCATGATGTTGTAGTTGTTCTGAGTTAACATCAAAGGCATCAGGGGTAGTGTCCACATTCTCCCGAGACATGCTCCTCAGCAATGGATACCAGTGTTGTCTTGGCCAATCAGACTATCAGAATTATCCTTGGGCGTTCTCTTTGATTTTCAGTAGTACCTTGTGCATCAAAGGAAGAGGTGGAAATGCATATGCTGTCAGGCCTTTCCAACTGAAGGATAGAGAGTCCACCTTCCATGCAAGTGGGTGGTATGTCCTTGTGCAGAATTTCTTGAGCTGGTGATTGAGTGGGGATGCGAATAGGTCTATTTGTGGCATTCCCCATTTCTTTGTGATGGCCTTGAAGATGTCCGGGTGTAGCATCCATTCGTGAGCATCCGAGGTAGTTCTGCTTAACATGTCTGCTAGGGTGTTTTCTTTTCCCGGTACAAATATTGCATGTAACTGGATGTTGTAGCTCAGAGCCATATTCCAAAGGTCTAGAGTCATTCTGCATAGGGGGTATGAATGAGTGCCTCCCTGTTTGTTGATGTACCACATGACTGTGGTGTTGTCTGTCCTTATCATTAAATGGCCTTCCTTGAGGAATGGTCGGAAATTCTGGATTGCTAGTTTTACTGCCAGCATTTCTTTTTGATTTATGTGCAGGTGCAGCTGGTCTGGAGTCCATAATCCTTGTATGCATTTGTCCAACATGTGTGCCCCCCAGCCTAGGTCTGAGGCGTCCGTTGTGATGGTTTGACTTGCTTGAAAGTTGTGGAAGGGCAAGCCTGGGTTTGACTGGCATGCTTGAGCCCACCATAGGAACTCTTGTTTCAGGCATGGGATTAGTGGGATTTCGGTTTCTAAGCTGTGCCTGTGTTGAGACCATAAATTCTTTAGGTACCACTGTAGCTTTCTCATATGCAGTCTGGCATGGGGGACCAGGATTATGCATGATGCCATGAAGCCCAAGGCCTGCAGTACTTTTTCTGCTATTAGTTTGTTCTGCTTTGTTAATGCCAAGAAGTAAAGAGGGAGTTGTTCTTGTTTTTCTGCAGTTAGGAATGCCATCTGTTTTACTGTGTCCAATTCCGCAATCAGGGATGTTCTTGTTTGGGATGGTATCAGTCTTGACTTTTTTAAATTGACTGTGTATCCCAGGGGCTTGTAGTAAGCAAATGACTCTTTGTAAGTCTTTTGTCAGCTTGCTTTTGTTGTCCGCTTGTATCAGGCAGTCGTCCAGGTATGGATAAATTTGGATTCCCTGTAGCCTGCAATGAGCGTTACTGATGCCAGGCATTTGTGAATACTCTGGGCGCAGTAGATAAGCCAAAGGGCAATGCTGAGAATTGATAATGCTCTGATCCTGCAAGAAATCTGAGGTATCTTCTGCAATTTGGTCGTATGGGGACGTGCAGGTATGTCTCCTTGAGATCTAGAGTTACCAGCCAACACTCCTTGCCCAGCATGGGAAGAAGTTGCTGTAGGGTCAGCATTTTGAATTTTGGGACAATGATGAATGTGTTTAAGGCGGACAGGTCGAGAATAGGTCTCCAACTTTTCTCTTTTCTTGGTACTAGGAAAAGTCTGGAGTAGAATCCTTTGCCCTGTTCTGTTAGTGGTACTCTTTCCACAGCTCTCATCTTTGTTAATTGAGCTATCTGCTTTAGAGCTTCTGTTTGATTTGGAGGTAGGTTTGGCAGTCCTCTTTTTACTGGTAAGGTGTGGAAGTGAAACCTGTAGTCTTGGTCTATGGTTTGCAAAATCCACTTGTCTTTTGTGATATAGTGCCAATTTTTTGAAAATAAGGCTAACTTTCCGCCTAAAGGTGCTGCTGTTTGTTCCCTGGTAGGCGGTGTCAGAGCCAAGTCACTGTGATTGTCCTGTTGCAGTGGCAGTGGTTGTGTCTGTGCCTCGCTGGTTATTGCCTTGCCACTGGCGTCCTCTGTAGGCACCTCCTCTGGATTGATTTCTGCCTCTGGAGCGTCTATTCCTGCCTCTCTGAGATTTTGAGGAGTCTGGAAAGGACCAATTTTTGGAAGGCCAGTTCCTGCTAAACCTTGGGGGCTGAACCTGTAAGAACTCCTTAACTGTTTGTACAGATTTTGCCTTCTCTTCCATTTTCTTCATTACTTGCTGAGCAGGAGTACCAAATAGACTGGCCTTATCCATAGGAGCATCTAACAGCTTTGCTTTAACATGATCCGGCAAGACCTGCTCTTTCAACCATGCATGCCTTCTTATAACTGTGCCAGTCATGGCTGATCTAAATGAAGCCTCCAGTGCATCATAGCCACATTTTAAAGAATGGTTACTAACCTGCTGAATGTTATTCACCATTTCTAAAACATATTTCTTATCTAAGGAGTCATCAAAGGACAGTTTCTTAGTTAACTGATCAAGCATAAACTCTTGGTATTGGATCATGAAACTGACAGTTCAGCTCTAGCTGAGAGAGTAGCAGAGGTCGAGCGACTGCCTTGAGCCCCTGGGAGATAGTCTCCAGGATCTGCAAGTGGGGCCTTGTAAGGTGGTGATGAGTGTCTGGTACCCTGTAAAACCTATCTGGTTTGGCAGGGGCTGGAGGTAAGTATCAGGAGCAGTGCAAACATCATTAAATGCATCACAGCAAGAGTTCACCCATTGATTCTTGGCTGGAGCTCCTTCTGTGCGAGTCTGCATGTCCTCCCTGCAGTCGAGTGGCATTGAAAGACATCGCATAGAGATGGAGCGTGCCTTGGAGTGAACGTTGGGCATCGAGCTGGCACCTCGGCACCCGTAAAAAATCTACTGCCAATCATTAGCGGACCTGAGTTACACTGTGGCGACCCCTAACCGGGAAAAGCCGAAAGAAGAAGAACATATAAAGTCTAACTATATATCTCTTCCATCATAACACCCGATTTTCTAGAAAACAAAAACAAGGTGTGTGTGTGTGTGTATGTATGTATGTGTGTGTGTGTGTGTGTGTGTGTGTGTGTGTGTGTGTGTGTGTGTTTAGGTGTGAGTGAGTGAGCGAGTGTGTGTGAGAGAGAGAGAGAGAGAGAGAGAGAGAGAGAGTGCGTGTGTGAATGTGAGTGCGTGTGAGTGCGCGAGTGTATTTTTTCCTAGTGATTTTAACAGGTTGTGGTAACTAATACTCTTGAAAAGGATGGCGCCTAATCTTCCTTTTTCAGGACATGTTATTAAGAAAGTGGCGATTACACATCTTTAGAATAATTTACCAGGCCACAGGATCTTTAATCCTTGGTTTCAAAGGTAGCCATAGCACTGAAACTTTACGCCAGAGAATTTTAGATTTACTCACACTAAAAGTGGCAACACTGCAGCAACGTAGATCTCACCAGTCTATCAGTGGCATCTGACAATGTTGACACCAAGTCTTGACAATGTATGAACATCAGATGAGTACCACTATGCAGGATTCTACAGTTCTTACCCAGAGGAACAGCCCAGAAAATAACATCTGAGGTAAACTAATAAAGTTCTTCCATGCTTTTCTGTGAGATTTCCTGGAGAGTGGGGAAGGAGAGGCCACGGGGAGGACATGCAGACTCCACATAGCCAGGTTGTATTTTGTGGAATAAACAAAACAGATTAGTGAGAAAGTACAGTTGTGTACATTTACCATAAATGTAGATGTTCAAGTGTATTCACTGTTGCAGTCCTGACTTGTGGGATTTCCTGCTTCAGAAGCCCTTGGTTGGTCTGACTACCAGGGTAAAAAACTCCCTCCTCCTCCCTGAGCTGGTGGACACCCTACCCTGACATCAGGACGGTTGGGTATAAAGGGACCCAGCCGATACCATGACATCAGTTTTTTCTTGTCCCTAGAAGTTAGGAGCCCCAAAGATTAATCTTAAGCAAGGGACTTGGTAAGAGGAAGAGTAGGGCATCCCTGCAGAGGGTCCTCTGGAAGAGGACGACAGAAAATAAAGCTGTTATTGTAAGTAAAATAAGGGGGATGGAGGGAGGGAAAGAAGACTGCAACCGTGAATACCACTTGAACATCTACGTTGATGGTAAGTGGTCACAACTGTGCTATGTTCTTCATGCTTCACTGCGGCAGTCCTGACTTATGGGATGATTCCCAAAGCTGAGATGAGGGTGGAAGGTGTCTTAATGGGAAGAGAGGATGTCCTGCAAGATGGCAGTGGCAAATTCTGCTCTGAACTTGGAAAAGGCTGACAGGTGGTAATGCTTGATAAAGGTATGCACCAATGACCACATGGCTGCTTCCAGAATGTCTTTGGTAGGCACTCCCCTCAGGAAAGCAGTGGAGGTAGAAGTGGCCCTAGTTGAATGGGTCCTAATAGATTCAGGGGGCTTTCTGCCATGGTAGGTGTAACAAAATGAAATACAATGGGAGATCCACTTGGTGATAGTTTGCTTGGAGACTGTTTTTTCTTCAGAGCCCAAGGCAAAGGAAACAGTTGTTCTGATTTTCTGAAAGTTTTAGCCCTGTCAAGGTAGTAGCAAACACTTATTTAGACATTACTTTATCTAATATTGAAGTGGATGAACCAGATAGGAATAGCATAGCCACCCAGAGTCACCAAACATCTAGTAATAACTCTTGTAGTAGATATATCATGACTTGCAGTCTTGAAAGTGACATCATAAGAAAGATCTTGTATAAAAACTGGACTTTATTATTACTAGATAAAAAGTGTGCATCCATATTTCACGACATACCTAAAATAACATTCAGAAAAGGAAAGAGCCTCAAAACCCTATTAGAAACTAAAGTTATAAGACAAAAAGGCAAAGAAAATGGAACCTTCAGCTGTGGAAGTTGTAATATTTGTAAATATATAAAAACTGGTTGTAAGCACACTATCAACAACAAAATATATAAACTTAACCACAGATTGAATTGTAATTCCAAATCTGTGGCGTATGCTGCATTGTGCTCAAATTGTAATTGTTTCTACATCGGAAAGACGCCTTCGTGACAGAATTTACGAACATGTCAATGCCATATCTAAACTGAAAACCGAAAATGCTTTGGCAAAACATAGTGCATCTTTCCCGAATCACCAGTTTAATTTTATAGGGTTAGACCAAGTTCAACTAGATAGCAGAAGAGGTCCTTACAACCTAATATTAGAAGAACGTGAACTTTCCTGGCAATTCAGGACCAATGCTTTTCTAGAACCAGGGTTAAATGAGCATTGCAACATCACATGCCTCCTAAAACTTAGAAGCTTGAACAGATAGATGTAAAAAACTGTTGCTATTACTGTTATTATTCATTATTCATCATTCATTATTTATATTTTTGGCCACTATTTCATGATATTTGGTTACTTCCCTAGTATGGTACTGTAGGTAGTTTAAATGTAACATTAATATTGCTGTTATTGGTCTTATTTTTGTTTTTACATTTAAAATGTTTCTTAAACATATATACTTTTTATTTTCTTTTTGGCACAATTGTATTGATAAGTCATATAGTTTATATCTGTATGGGGACACATTTTATGTATTTTGTAAACATGTTTTAGTTGAGCTGTAGAACTTTTTGTATAGTATATACTAATTTTAATAGAATTCTCTATCAACTAATTTAATAATTTGGTAAGTTAATTGTTTGATTGAACAAGATTTTTATGTATGTATATATAGAGTGACTTGTCTTGTGAGACTTATCTGAAGAAGTTATTCCATTGTGAATGACGAAAAGCGCTTTATATTAAAGTTTGTGGTTCGTGAATTTGTTTGCCTGAAAGACTATTTGTTCTTGTTCCTTGGAGTTTACTTTCATCGTTGGTCTGTTTTTACGTGGTTTTATCACTTTCATGGCATCTGAGAATTCCAACAGCACAGAGACTTTAAACGCTAACAGCAGTCCGCTGTTACTTGACCACTCGCAGAATTCTAATAATGAAGTGAACCTCACTGCTCTCATTCTCGCCCTCACACAACGCGTGGATACGTTGTCAGCAAGATTTGATGCATACAACACCAGTTCTACAGCTCATCTAGTAGGCAGTAACAACTCCAGTGTTGGTATTACACCGGGTCAACGATCACCTGCAACCTCTAATGAAGGATTAAATCGTGTTAACCCTACTATTAACAACACGAGCCCTGGGTCTAATTCCTTTTTTGAAAATAACCGCCATGAAGGCGGAATTTCTACAAGCCATGATCGCAAAGGCGTCGGAGGGCTTATAGGAGTCCCCAGATTTGAACAATGGATTTTGGACACTAGCAAACTGAAATTCAAGCATCCGAATGCTTCGGGACTTTCGGCCGAAGACGCTGATGACACACAGGTTGGTACACTATCCCTGTCTCATAAATTGAAACTGTTAGACGCTAAAATGATCAAAATTAAGAAACTACAATTAGAGATCAACTATTTTAATGAATGTATCAAAGAGAAGCTTATTCCTAAAGGGCTACGCTTTCATGTTTATCCTACGGGACTTATAGAAAATTCTTTATTTCACAAGGAACTACTAGCATTTTTTGATACGCAAGGGATTGCATTATTACAATTAATGGTTAAACATTACAGTATACAAGTTTCTGATTTGTCTAAGGAAGTTACAGATCTAAATTCAGAAATACTTGGTCATTCAGAATTCCTTCGTTACAAATATGAATACGATAGATCGTTTGTCACCATTGATCAACTTATAGAGAGACTACGATTAAATAAAAGTAAAAAAATGACCAGGGACCGGTTGGCTTATGGAAATGGAACTGCATATCCAAAACCACCACAGTCACAAATTAGTCACCTTATTCAAACTACTGACAGTGAGTTTTCAACTGACACTGACAATGAAGAGGCCACTTTCATCAATGATCGACCTTATTCTAGTGAAAATGCTGCAGTTAACCAAGATGTTGATAAACATACATGGGCCAACAGACTCAGGGGAAATAGAGAAAGAAGTGACGGAAACCGTAATTATGGCAATGTTACTGAAAACATGGATTACACTCATCAAGGAGCTATTCCCAAACACAACACTAACAACTACAACCACCAGTATCAAAAAAACAACAAGCGACCCTTCAACAGACGGAGGAGGTAGTAAATAGTCCCCAGCTACCGGAAATTATCACTAATCAAACTGGAGACTTTTTTATTTACAAGGAATACTTTCATACCAAATCGACATATGGACTTAGTCCAGAACATAAAAGATTTGAAACTATTTGTAAGGAAACTCAACTTGAATTTACTTCTTGGTAACTCAGAACGTCCAACCTCTGTTTACACCATTCCCATTGACTTTAACCCTCCATTGCATCCAGTTTTACAACTGTTTGAATCTATAATGGAACTGGACTTAAGGTTTTTAGCAAATGCTAATAATAATTTGTTCTGCAAAAACATTCATGCAGCTAATGTCACCGTCGATGAAAATGCTTCCCTTAACTTATTTAAAACACTCAATGTGAGAGCTATTAAACCTGATAAGGGTGGGGGGCTTGCTTTATTTGACCAAAATGATTACATTGACAGAGTATCTGTCCTTTTAAATAATGAAACCTATTTAAAAGTCAGTTTAAATGAAGTCAACAATGCTTACAGCCGTATTAGAAGTTATTTTAGTGACCTATTTATAGAAGGCTACATTGACATCGACATGTATAACTACATAAAAATAGAGTGGCCCAAAATACCTTCCTTATTTGCAACCCCGAAAATACACAAAGACTTACTTAATCCATCATTTAGACCACTCATTGATGGTCGGAATTCCATCACTTATGCAAGTGCTAAACTTGTAGACAATATTTAAAAAAAATACTTGATAACAGAACCACAAGTTTGCAAGGACTCATGGGCTTTTCTTGACAAGATTAACCAAATTGAATACATTGAAGAGTACAACTTTCTCACAATCGATGTAGTGGACTTGTATACATCTATTCCACATGATGTAGGTCTTGAATGGGTTAATATATTTTTGGTCAAGAAAGGAGCCCCCAGTAATGAGGTATATTTAATTACATCTTTGCTAGATATAATTCTAACCAACAATTATTTTTTATTCAACAATGAATTGTACTTGCAAAAATGCGGAGTAGCCATGGGTTCCCCAGTAGGGTCTAGCTTTGCTAACATAGTTATGGCCTACTGGGAGGGCTCTTTCTTACTGAACAAGGAAGAATATACATCCAATATAAAATATTACACACGTTTTTTGGATGACATATTTATCTTGTATCAGGGCAATAAAGATATGGCTATTAAACTTATCGACTATTTGAACACCACCACTAACTTCCTGAAATTCACTTTTGACTTCCAGGATTTAAGCATTAACTACTTGGATATAACCTTAGTTAAAGATGAGGACAAAAAACTATTTTTTGCTAAAATACACAGGAAGAACACCTTCTGTAACTCTTACTTGCATTACACAAGCTCACATCCTTTTACACAGAAAAAAGCTATAGTCAAGGGCCAGGCAATTAGAGCAGCTCGTATGGTCACTTGAGATAATGACTATAGCAGTGAATGCAAATTATTAGAGGACATGTTCAAACAAAGAGGATACCCTAAGTGGTTCCTCAACAACATATTTGATGAAGTAAACAGGAAAAGAGAAAATGGAGATATTTTACCTATCTTGAGAGAGAGAGCCTGTATATCTAACAGGGAAGAACTAATAACATCTGAATCTTTTAGCTACTCTAACACTTATTTAGACATTACTTTATCTAATATTGAAGTGGATGAACCAGACAGGAATAGCATAGCCACCCAGAGTCACCAAATATCTAGTAATAACTCTTGTAGTAGATATATCATATGACTTTCAGTCTTGAAAGTGACATCATAAGAAAGATCTTGTATAAAAACTGGACTTTATTATTACTAGATAAAAAGTGTGCATCCATATTTCACGACATACCTAAAATAACATTCAGAAAAGGAAAGAGCCTCAAAACCCTATTAGAAACTAAAGTTATAAGACAAAAAGGCAAAGAAAATGGAACCTTCAGCTGTGGAAGTTGTAATATTTGTAAATATATAAAAACTGGTTGTAAGCGCACTATCAACAACAAAATATATAAACTTAACCACAGATTGAATTGTAATTCCAAATCTGTGGTGTATGCTGCATTGTGCTCAAATTGTAATTGTTTCCACATCGGAAAGACGGAAAGACGCCTTCGTGACAGAATTTACGAACATGTCAATGCCATATCTAAACTGAAAACCGAAAATGCTTTGGCAAAACATAGTGCATCTTTCCCGAATCACCAGTTTAATTTTATAGGGTTAGACCAAGTTCAACTAGATAGCAGAAGAGGTCCTTACAACCTAATATTAGAAGAACGTGAACTTTCCTGGCAATTCAGGACCAATGCTTTTCTAGAACCAGGGTTAAATGAGCATTGCAACATCACATGCCTCCTAAAACTTAGAAGCTTGAACAGATAGATGTAAAAAACTGTTGCTATTACTGTTATTATTCATTATTCATCATTCATTATTTATATTTTTGGCCACTATTTCATGACATTTGGTTACTTCCCTAGTATGGTACTGTAGGTAGTTTAAATGTAACATTAATATTGCTGTTATTGGTCTTATTTTTGTTTTTACATTTAAAATGTTTCTTAAACATATATACTTTTTATTTTCTTTTTGGCACAATTGTATTGATAAGTCATATAGTTTATATCTGTATGGGGACACATTTTATGTATTTTGTAAACATGTTTTAGTTGAGCTGTAGAACTTTTTGTATAGTATATACTATTTTTAATAGAATTCTCTATCAACTAATTTAATAATTTGGTAATTAAGTTAATTGTTTGAACAAGATTTTTATGTATATATATAGAGTGACTTGTCTTGTGAGACTTATCTGAAGAAGTTATTCCATTGTGAATGACGAAAAGTGCTTTATATTAAAGTTTGTGGTTCGTGAATTTGTTTGCCTGAAAGACTATTTGTTCTTGTTCCTTAAGGTAGTAGCAAAGTTGCCTGTGTACATCCAAGGAGAGAAGGATTCTTTGCCTTTGGTTCTGTGCCTTAGGAAAGAAGGTAGGCAAGTGTACGGCTTGGTTCAAGGAAGTTTCTGTGACCACCTTCAGCACAAAGGAAGGATTAGTTCTGAGTGAAACTGTCTGGGTGGAAAATAAGAAAGGGTCCCACTGCCATGAGGGCATACAACTCAGAGACCCTCCTAGCTGACATGGCAGCTAGTAAAAAGGCAGTCTTCCAAGTCAAGAATTTTAAATCAGCTGGTTCAAACGAGGGTAAGGTAAATTTTTCTAGAATAAAGTTGAGGTCCCAAGGAGGGGTGGGCTGCTCCTGGGAGGTCTGACATGCAGCACTTCCCTAAGGAACTGTTTCATTAAGGGAGTGAGAAAAGACAGAATAAAAGTAGGGATGTGAGCTGAAATGGCAGAAGAGTGACTCTTGATGAATGAGAAGACTAGGCCTTTGTCCACCAGGATGGCCAGATACTCCAAAATGGCTGAAATGTTGGTAGAAACAGGGTTGAAGCCTTACTGCGGAGACCAAATAGAGAATCTTTTCCACTTGGCAGATTATTTTCTCCTAAGTACTGGGTCTTCTAGATTCTTTTAGGATATTATGCACCTGACTACTCAGGGATTGTTCAAGGTAGAATTTTTGATGAATTATCCAGGCAGAGAGTTAAGTCTCTGCATGTTGGGGTGCACAAACTTTCCCTTTGCCTGAGCCAGCAGATCCACTCTCTGGGGTACCTTGCCAAGGTTTTTCTTTGATCAAACTCGGTAGCAGGGGGTATCGGTCCTGCCTGTGCCAGTCTAGAGCTATCAGGATAACCCTCAGTCCTTCTTCACTGATTTTTAGAAGGACCCTTGGAAATAGAGGGATGAGTGGGAATGCATACATAAATAGATGGCTCCAGAGGAATGAGAAGTATCACTTATCCAGGCCATGTGAAGTTTGCTCCTGGGGCAAAATTTTTTAATTCAGCATTTTCATCAGTGGCAAAGAGGTCTATTTGAGGGGATACTCATTTCTGGACTATGCTAAGAAATGTTTCCCGATGCAGTTGCCACTTGTGGGGATCTATTAAGTGTCTGCTGAGGTGGTCTGCTAGTGTGTTCTGAGCCCAAGGAAGGAACTAAGCTTTCAGGTGAGCACTGGCCGCCTCCCAGATCACCACTGCCAGCCAGCAAAGAGGGTAGCAGTGGGTGTCCCCTTGTTTGTTTATGCATCACATAACTGTTGTGTTGTCTGTTTTGATAAGTAGAACCCCTGGTTTCCAGTGAACCTTGGAGGCCACATGCCCTTCTGTACTGCCATCAGTTCCTTCCAACTTATGTACTTGTGCCTGAAGTGCTCTTCCCATTTGCCCTGGGATAGGTGGTGTTGGAAATGGGCTCCCCATGCAGTGTCTGATCTGTGGTTACGATTTGGCCCTGAGGGATGAACCTGAAGGGGAGACCCTGGTTCTGTGCACATGCTCATGCCCACCATGCCAATTCCTCCCTGAGGCAGTGAATTTGGTGGACTTCTGTCTCCAGGGACTGTGAGTGCTGGTACCACAGATTCTTGAGGTATCACTGAAACTTCCTTATGTGTAGCCTAGCCAGAGGGATCATGAGTATACAGGATGCCAAGTAGCCCAGTGCTCTTCGGAATTCCCTGGCTGAGAGGCATTGCCTCTGCATAATGTCCTGGAAGCATTGTGTTAAGAAGGAAGCCTTGTCTGGGGGGAAGGAAGGCCTTATGGAGAGAGGCATCCACCAGAGCCCCCAGGAAAACTATCCTTGTGGAAGGGTTTGTGCTGGATTTGCTGAGGTTTATAGTGAACCCTAGAGAAGAGAGCAGGGTCTGGGTGAAGGCCAGATCCTTGAGGAGCTTGGACTGACTCGTGACCTGAATGTGGTCTCTTGCTCTGTCGAAGTTGATCACAGGGGCCAAACATTTGGTGAAGACCCTAAAAGCAGTAGACAAGCCAAAGGGCAGTAGACAAGCCAAAGGGAATTGCAGAGAATTGAAAGTGACTAGTACTTGCTTTGAAGCAAAGAAATCTTCTGTAGGATTCTTCTATAAGGAAGTGGAGATAGGCATCTTTCGGTTCTAAGGTAACCATGAGCCTGAGGTGTGGTCATGGGAAGAAGCTTTTGAAGAGTAAACATTTTGAATTTCGGGACTAGGGGGGACTGATTGAGAATGGAGAGATCCAGGATAGGGTGCTACGAGCCTTCTTTCCCTTGTACAAGGAATAGCCTAGAATAAAAAAAAAGTTTCTTATTTGGTGGTCTGCTACTGATCCCACAAACCCCTGACAGCACAGGTTGCGAATCTGAGGCCATATGCACTTTGGTTTTCTGGCACATCGGGGTAGCCTATGAATCATAATGTTTCTTTAAAACTGAGCTTGTAGCAATTTGATCGTTTGAGATTATTTCCAGAATCCACTTGTCGGAGGTCACTGGGTGTGACGAGAGTGGACAGGATTAGGAATAAGTATATTAGAGGGTCAGGCCCAGGCTGGAAGGTTTGGAGACAAAGCCAGAGAGGTAAGATTACATTGGTTTGGACATGTGCTGAGGAGGGATGCTGAGTATATTGGGGAAAAAGATGCTAAGGATGAAGCTACCAGGTAACAGGAAAAGAGGAAGGCCTAAGATAAGGTTTATGGATGTGGTGAGAGAGGACATGCAGGTGGTTGGTGTGACAGAGCAAGATGCAGAGGACAGGAAGAAATGGAAACAGGTGATCCACTGTGGCGATCCCTAACGGGAACAGCTGAAAGAAGATGATGATGACTTGTCAGAGGTGATGAGGGCCTAAGTTTTCCTTGACTAGGGAAAAGTCTTCCTTCTAATCTTCCTCCTATCTTGTCCAGGGTTGGGGGTAGAGTGGGTGGTGATTGCTGATTTCTGCTAGGGCCCTGTGGCCTAGAACTCCCCGGTTTGAGTGCTCCTGAGGACCACTGCCTTGCCCCCTGCTGTTGCCGAATATGTGGCCTTTCCCTTCCAGTTTCCCTCCCAAATAAAACCCAGTCAGAGGATAAGGATCTATGCTTAGTGGGAAAATTCCTACTGAATCTATGAGGCTGGACTTGAAGTCCTTGACCTTTTGCATGGATTTTGCTTCACCTTCCATCTTATTTAATACAACCTCAGTCTTCGGTTGAAAAAGAGAGTCCTTATCCAGGGGTGCATCTAGCAACATGACATGTTCCAGTAATGTCTGTTCCCTAAGCCAAACATGCCTTCTGATGACTGAATCAGAGACAGCTTCTCAGAAAGATGAATCTAGGGCATCATATCCACACTGCAAGGCGTGCCTAGCTACCTGGGAACTGGTATGGCAAAGATCCAGCAATTCCTTGGAAATGTTTTTGTCCTCCAGGGAGGAAATCTTTTGCTTCATGTTTTCCAAAATACTATGTTGGTATTTTATCATATGAAATTGGCAACTGAGGGCCTTCATGGCTAGGGTAGATGAAGTTTAAATTTTCTACCCAAATCTGTCAAGGGCCCTGCTTTCCTTGTCCATAGGTAGTATGTTTTTGAAGTATTGGCCCTAACTCCTTTGAAGCCTGGGGTGACAAACTCTGGGTCAGCCGAGGGGTTCTTAAAATGGAATCTATGCAAGTCCAGTATCCTGTAAAACCTGCCTGGTTTACAAGGGGAAGAGAGTCTGGACTGATAGACTATCTTCTACCACTTCCAAAAGTGGAGGGATAGCTAAGAGTTTGTATTGAGGTAGATCAAAGAACTCCCTGACTTATTTTTTACTTGGGGGTACTCCTGTGCCTGTCATTGGAAAAACTCTCATGGCATACAGCATCTCTCCAAAGGTAATGTCTTCAGGGGGTGAAGCAGAAGGCAACACGTTTTCTGAATCAGAATCCTCAAAGGAGGCATGACAGAGTCCTCTTGCTCCGAGTCTTCATCTGAAACAAGGAGTTCTGAAAAGGACACAGGTGTAGGATCTCTTTTCCTTTTTCTTCTGGAAGACTCCAGGGAGGGGGGGGGGGTTGCCTGCCTCTGACCAAAGAAATAAGGTCCTTGGTCAACCTAACCAAATCCTGCTGGCACCCTCTGGTACTACGGGAGCCGGTAGGCCTAGGAACAGAAACCAACATCAAACTTTTTTTAGGTGTAGCTTTTGCCTTGGACTTATGCATGTCCACTACTCTGATGCCAGTCTCCTTGAAAGAAATACCCGATGTTGACAAATGCCCCAAAGGGACATCATCATTTGAGGATTGTTCACCGGAAGCCAAGGTTTGCTTAGCAACACTGGACCCAACCGACAAACCGAATGCCAAATGCTGAGCTGAAGCTGAGGGACCCAACACCATATCAGACTAGGAAAGTGTCTTGACAGAGGCCTGCGACACCACCTTGTTCGCAGAAGGGGGCTGCAAGGGAGCTTCTCCTTCCTCTGTGATAATGAGCCTTGGGGGGCTGGCAGACAGAGAAAGGTTGTCATCAGAGACCCTAAGTTTGGATCTTTTTTCCTTTTTTCATTTAGGGAGCTCAACCTCGAGATAATCGACGGATGCCACCTCTCAATGTGAAGCGGATTGCTAACTAAGGTGCTTAGACAAGGTTTTGGTCCTACGCCTTATAGTCCTAGTATTGAAAAGGGCATCCAGATGGCAATTTGGGATGATGTAGTTTGGGCCTAAAGTGACACACAAGATATGAAAAGTCACAAGTAAGAAAAAGAGTTCCCCAATGGGGTATTTAGTTTTGAAGAATTTCTCACTCCACCAGTGTGCCTACCAGGATTGGGCACTTTTTCATCCTGGGTCTTGTGTACTTAGCTATCTTTTTTTTTTTTAATTTTTAGCCTACTTCTGTCCATGATACATGCTATATAAATACAGTCTATATATCAGTGTTGCCTTGGTGAGATTTTGTGAAAAACAGGGTCCACCTTGTGAAGGTACTCACCAAGACTTGAGGATAAATTCAGTTTCAGCAATACTACTCTCCTTTGTTTGCTGACTTATCTCTGCATTTGGACCCCATCAGACAATCTTCTCCATAGGTTGTCTGATGATTCTCTAGTGCTTTTTGATAACCCCAATCATTCCCAGAGATAGTTGTCTCTAAATGCCCTATAAACCAAAGTACAGGAATTAACCCTGGTAAAACAACTACAATTGTTTGAGTTTAAACTTATTATAGGAAACTCCAGGTTGAGAATTATTTTTGTGAATGTATTAGACAAGGAAATGTCTCCCACTAGGTTAATAGAAGGGTCAGAATTACACCGTGACCTTTTGGTTATGTCTGATGGACATGGGACTGAATTAACAGAGTTATTAATGAAGCACATCCAAATTAATATGGTGTGTTTAGAGGCTGAGATTGTAAACTTGGATACTAATACTTCTAATGACTTGCTATTTACCTATTATAAAAATGACTATGATAAAATTTTTGTATCTGTTGATAATCTACTTAGTGCAGTTAAAAATAAAAAGGAGAAGCTCGTACATGACAAGTGTGGAATCAGGAAAACCTGACAGGACTAAATCATTCTCTGCAAGGAAGAGTAAACCTGTCTGGTGGACATCTGCAATAAATAAACTCTATAACAAAAGAAAAAAAATTGCTGTCCAGGACTGAGAAGGAGCAGGTGCTCAACGGGAAGCAATCTCTCCTTAGCCTAAAACAAGCAAATAAGAGCACTAGTGAAATCCTCCAAAGCAAACTCTGAGTCCAAATTGGTCATATCTACTAGAGACAATCTTAAGGCCTTCTTCACATATGTCTGTAATCTCAAAGGTAGCACCCAGATCTATTCAGAACTGGTGGTCAAGGACACCACATATACAAATGCCGTAGATACAGCAAACTTGCTGGCTGACAGATTCAGCGAAAATTTCACCCCACTGTCCTCCCATCAGTAAATCAGGAGATTCCCAGTACCTGCCCCCTTCCCTTATATCTAGAGATCAGGTCATCACTGCTCTCTCAAAGGCAAAAAATACAGCCTCCATGGGACCTGATAATATTCCAGGCTGCATCCTACATGAACTCAGGTAGGAACTTGCAGCACCATTAGGCACCCTATTCAACCAAAGCCCGAGTACTGGCTTTGTCCCAGCCGAGTGGAAGACAGCCACGTTCATCCCTTTACACAAAGGTGGAGTGTCCACCGATCCAGGAAATTATAGACCCATCAGCCTAATTAGCTTGATCTGCAAGGCCATGGAGTGGATTATCATGGACCTCATTAACAAGGACTTTGGCAACCTCCAAACACTCGATCCCACACAGTTTGGCTTAGTCAATGGGAGGTCATGTCTATTAAATTGGGTCAATTTTTTTGAGACAGTCACCAAAGCCATGGATGAGGGGAAGACAGTGCACACTGCCTACCTTGACCTGGTCAAAGCCTTCAACACTATTCCCCAGTCTGGCAAAAAAGATAAACTCTCTCAGCTAGGCATTAATCTGTATGTCATCAGATGGGTAGTTAACTGGCTCACTGATAGAACCCACCTGTTCAAAATAGGGAAAGCCACCTCAAGCAGCAGACCCGTAATTGAGTGGCGTACCCCAGGGTTCGGTCTTGGGGCCTCTGTTATTTGGGATATACTTTTCTGAGGTGCAGGCAAAAATCAGTGGGCTATGGCTGACCACGTTTGCAGACAACTGCAAGCTGGGCATTGTCATCAATTCCCCTAGTGACGTGGACATCCTCCAAGAGAGTCTCACCCAAATACATGACTGCTGCCAGAAACATGGCCTCAAGCTGAATACAAAAATATGCATCATCAGCCCCTTTGAGGAAAGTGATGTCCCTACAAATTATCACATTAGTAACAAAGTCCTAAGCGCACAGTCAGTCGTGAGGGATATGGGCACCCAGATTGATAGCAACCTGACTTCTGACCACCACGTTGCTTCCATTATACGGAAAGATTTCTACATGGCCCACCTCATAAGTAAGGGCATCTCATCCAGGGACAAGGAGGTCATAATATCCCTGTATTCTTCCCTTATAAGGCCCATTATTGAGTACAATGCCCCATTTGGCATGTACCTCGCAAAGCGCATGCAGCAGCTGGACAGACCACTGAGGTTTCCTCAACAGGAGAATCCAGGGCCTCAAATATCTTCCATACTCAAATAGGCTAAAAGCCCTATCCCTCTACTTTGTTTCATACAGACTCCTCAGAGGTGACCTCTGTCTGGCATACAAGGCGATCTCGGACCCCGCCTTGATGGGACTGCTGCATATCTGCAAGTCAAGCTCCACTTGAGTAACCCACACACGCGGCCTTAACCTGGTCTGTGACATCAACAGGACTTGTTGGTGAGACAGATGTGTGTCCCAGAGGCTCCCTTCTCCAAGTGAAGCAGAGTACCTCTTTACCCCTTTTGAAGTGCAACCTGGATAACTGAATGGGAAATAGAAAATACATCCCTGGGATTCCACCCGTGTCCCTACTGGACAGGGGGCATCGGGTGCTGATTTGTCTACACATTAGCTAAACTCTTGGCTAGACTTATACGGGCCTCAGGGCCAATAGCCTAGTGACTTCCTATGATCCTATGGGTAGTTTAACTCAATGGATCCTGGTGCAGAAAGTGTAACAGCTAAGACAATCTAAATGAGTAGTCTGAAATGCAGTAACAATAAACTGTAAAGTGAAGACAGACTTTGCATATCATGAAAGAAGATTAAAACATGCTTTTTTAATACTATAGAACAGGTTAAAGGGGTAAAGTATGTTTAAGTTATACAGATCATTTCGCCATTTGGGTTACTTTTGGTTCTAACCGAGAAGTACTAAAGGTGGGGAAGGGTATGAAGAGATCAACACTTGGATGGGCATTTTTGGAAAAATAAGAGGAGGAAATAGAATTTATGGAGTGAGGATGAAAAGAAGAGAGTTTTGTGTAAGCTAGACTGAGTAGTGGGGATCATTAAAATAGAAGTATTGGGGGAATTACCTGAGAAGAACGGGAGAGTTATGGAAGAGAAAGAAGGAATTACTTAACTGGACCATATGAAAATTTAGTACGGGAAAAAAGCTATTCTGTGTTTTGAGAAAGAAAAGGAATTAAAATCAGATGAATAAAGAAAAGAATGGGTGGATTACTGTGGAAGCAGAAGCATTTTTAAGAGAGAAAATTATGCCACTACTTGGCAAACTTGTTAAAAAGCAAAAACATTTAATGGAATGTCTGAAAGATGACAAGGGAAGAAAATTATACAGGTAAAGTGAAATAATGGAGGTGCCTTACAAATACATGACCAAAATGTATGAGGTAGGTGAAGAGCTGGAATTACATTTACGGAAAGTTAAGATGACAAGTGAATAAGTTAAAAGGGATGTAGAAAAGTGCATAATATTAGGGAATATAAATGGATTGTCTAAATTCAATGCCTCTCCAAACCCAGAGAGCACAGCAGCCTATGCTGAGTTGCTCTCAGAAACTATGTACAACCATGTCAATGGCTGGAAAGAGGCTGCTGTACCTACCAGAAGTAAGCTCAGGACAAGCCCGCAGAAACAAAGCATCCTGGCCGTAATTAAACTAGGAAATACAACAAAACGAAAAAAAAAAAATATGGCAAGAATCAGGAAAGGAAATTCCCATAAAGACAGCAACTCTCTCTAAGTAAATAGGCATCTAAGAGGGCTAATTAGGTCAAGCAAAGCTAACTTTGAGGTTAAGATACCCATAAGGCCTTCTACAGCTATGTCAGAAACCTCTAGGGCAGCACACAGCAATGTGCGGAACTGGTGGTTAATGGTGCTATATTCACTAAGCCTGGTGATATAGCAAACCTGTTAGTACACAAATTCAGTTACAACTTTACCTCACTCTTACCCCCCAAACATAATCCCTCCAGCTATAACTAGGGAGCATTTACTGGCTGCAGTCACTAAAGCCAAGAACACAGCCTCAATGGGCTGGGATAACATTCAAGGATGCCTCACGAATAGTCTAAAATATGACTTATCAGGACTCCTGGGGTCATTACTTAACTACAGTCTTAAAACAAGCTTTGTGTCACGTAAATGGAGGACTGCAACTGTCGTCCCCCTTCAAAAGGCAGGATCTTTAATAGATCCAGGAAACTACAGATCCATTAGTCTAACTATTCTTATTTGCAGAGCCATGGCAAGAATATCATGGAAATTATCAACAAGGACACAGGAGACCTCCAGACACTGGATTCATCCCAGTTTGGCTTTATCAAACAAAGGTCATGCTTACTGAAATTGGTGGATTTCTTTGACAAGGTCACTAAGGCAACGGATGAGGGGAAAGCAGTGCATACTGCCTACATAGATCTGCTTAAAGCATCTGACACAATACCCCACTCGGGCATTGTCAACAAACTTATGAACTACGTATAAACTCCTTTATAACATGCTGGATAGTTAGCTGGCTCAGTGACAGGACCCAGGAGGTTAGAATCAGTGAGCCCACCTCCACAAAGAGGATGGTCACCACTGGAGTTCCCCACAGTTCTGTGATGGGCCGACTCCTCTTTGGCATCTACTTCTCTGATGCCAAAGTCAATGTCAAAAGCCTTTGGCTGACCAAGTTCATTCCTTCTATGTTGCTCAACTTATAAGCAAAGGCATGGCATCTAGGTCCGGAGAGAGAATATTATACCACTGCACTCAGCCCTCCTCAGACCCATCAGAGTATGATGTCACTTTAGGTATGCACCTGACCAGACACATGCAGCAAACTGAATGTCCACAAAGGTTCTTTACAAAAAGAATACAGAGAGTAAACACAATAACCTACTCTGATCACCTCAAAGTCCTGTCTCTTTACATGGTATCTCCGTGGCAGGGCTAGCCTCCTTATGGTGTAAACATTGGCTCGAGATGATTGTCACTGTGAAAGTGACATCCCGACCCCATGGGAACAAGGGTTTTGGATGAATGGATACAGACTCCTGAGAGATAATCTTTGCTGGCATACAGGGCATGTTTGGACCCTATTTTGAAGAACCTTTTGCACAGCCACAAAGCAAACAGCATTAGAACTACTAGATTAGAAAACAGAAATTTTACTTGTGATACAAGTAGGACATGTTGGACAGGCAGATGTGTTTCTCAGAGAATTTCTACTTTCTGGAACAATCTCCCCATCCATGTGAAGCAGAGTTCCTCCCTATCCCTTTTTAAATGCAACTTGGGCTATCAGACATGGGTAATTGGGAATTCACCCTTGGTCTGGCTCCTATGTCTCTAATGGACAGAGAGAGTCAGTAAATCACCCTCTATATAAATTAAATTTGTGGGTCACAATTGGGTTGCACGGCTAGGCTTACAAGGGCCCTAGTGGTCATTAGCCTTGTATACACCTATGAACTATATATTGAGGGTAGATAAGAAAGCATGCCAAGGAAGTAAGAAAATGGATATACTTGTATAAAAATTTAAATCCAAGAGAAAACATAAATTTTAATGAATTGTTATTGTATGCAAATACAAACAGGAAATTATTGAACACTGTGAATAAATGTATTTGGAAGGGGTGGAGAAGTGTGACATACAGAAATGGAGACCAACTGCTTTCTGTAATATTGGTTACAAACTATTTATGAAAGTTCTGCAAGTAAAAATGATGACAGATGTTTAGATGTCATGTGTAAAGGATTGTATAAGACTCTAGAAAAACAGGTCAAATATTAATGATTTTAGTTAAAGAGGTATTGGATCTTATAGTAAATAAGAAAGAAGTGAAGTGGATGGCATGTGACACAGATAAAAGAAAAAAACATATGATAATATAAATAATGAACAGGTTTGTTGTATTTTGAGGAGTTTCTGAACAGTAATTAGGTTATACAATTTATAAGGTCAGTTTTTGAGAAATCCTGGTGAAACTGTATCATATGGGTGGATGGCAGACATTAAGATGTCAGAAAGCATCAAAATGGTTATGACTACAAGTCAAACTTGTCCATTTAGAGGACTTAATTTTCAGTTTAGTTATAAATGCAGGGTTGGTAGACAGTGAAAGAGAAGCGGGGGGGGAGCTAGGTTTGAAAAAAAAAGTGTGCAGATTCCAAATATGCTTAAGTGAATGGTGTCATTTAAATATTTTAAATAGATTATGGATGGTTGAAGTAATTATGGCTGTAAAAGTAAGTATATGATGAGTTTGTTTAAAAATCAATAAAAAGTAAAGGAAATTGGAGATGAATTTTAAAGTGCATTTCACGGAAAAATAAATTAAAACATTAAAGATAGTGTATGGTAAGAAAAAATGCAGAGGAACAGTGTAATGTTATTATGAAAAGGGTGAAGAAGCAGTGGATTTATGAACATTTAAGTTGTCATTTCAAAAGAAGGTTTATTTATGGGAATAATTTTAGCTATGTTAAGCTACATAGAGGTGGGGTACATATGTTGAATATGACGAGGAAGAAGGTGGTTATAGATATTACTTTTTCCTCCTTTTTTCTGGGGTTTGAAATTAAATCCTATTAACCAAACTATTGCATGTAAAAAAAAAAAAAAAAAAAAAAAAAAAAAAAAAAAAAAAGAGATGAAGGTGGGTGAAATATGTATAGCATATAAAATTGTTCTCAGGTTCGATCCTCAGCTGGGGTGCCTTCTGTGCGGAGTCTGCATGTCCTCCCTATGGTCGCGTGGGTTTCCTCCGGGTGCTCCGGTTTCCTCCCACATCCCAAAGACATGCTGTAGGTGCACTGGACACTCCAAATTGGCCCTAGATGTGAGTGTGTGCATGTATGTGCCTTCAGTGGAAGGTTGGGCGCCGGGATGGCAACTCAACAACGTAAAACTCCACTGCCAATCATGAGCGGACAGGTGATCTGCTGTGGCGACCCCTAACCGGGTCAAAAAAAAGCCAAAAGAAGAAGATGATGTATAGCATATAAAATTGCACATATTAAAAAAAACATACTGATATCCTGTTTCCTCTTATAATCCCAATGCATTATTATAAGAAACAGAAAAAAATTATAAAAATTACTATGTCTGGGGTATGGTTTATTTGGTTAGGTAGATGTCTGAAAGTATACAATATAAAATGGAAACATTACGATGTTAAGAAACAAATGAAATTTTGGTTATGGCAGAAAGAGTTGGAAGGTAAAATACATCTCGAGAAGTACATAAAGATGTATATATGTAAATAATTGCTATTTTTTCCTTTTTTTGCTAATTTTATTTATATAAAAAAGTCAGACAAATTATATATGCTTTGTACTTCTGAAATGTGAAGTTGTTATAATAAAGAACCTCTTCTCTTCAATAAACCTGTGAGATCTTTTACATATATCTGTGCTACCATCAACATAGGCAAATGGGACCTCAGTTCAATGTGGCACACTGGGAATTTGGCATACTTTTACACTGTTCTATAGTGCCAATATTGGAAAATACAGTCTTTTGATATTCCAGCATCAAAGGCAAGTTTTTGACCTAAAGACTCACTGCCACTGACAAAGTTTTTCAGCCTGTAACTTAAAAGACTTCCAAAGATGTTGTAAAACTGCAATACACTAAATGAAAAAAAAAATACAATTTTCTGAAAACTTTTGCCATGCAACTCTGTCTTAAAGAAGAGTAGTAGTTTTGTCCTTTTCCATTAGAATACAACTTTCTACAAACACAAATCTGAAAAAATAACAGTAAGTTATTTCAGAATATTGGGATAGTGTTAAAACATTAAAGGTCATTATATCCAATCCAAGCTTTTGCCTTTTAAAGTTGGAATCAGATTAACATTTCTAGATTTCAAAAGCAGCATACCTGAATACACAACAGCTTGATTTTTTTTATAGAAATGTTGGAAAAAGATCATAGAATGGACTAATTATTTTTAGACTAGCAGGTTTTAGCCCATAATTTTTATTGTTAGTAAATTTAAGGAAGATATTCAGCAAGGCATTATACAAGCCTTTTAGTTCATATATTACTGCCTTGCAAAATACAATCTCTTCTGTTCCTTATTATAGAGGAAAATGTTAATTGTTTCTTTTATTCACTATAGTGCTACATTCCCCTGAAGACTTTGCAATACTTATACAATTAAACAAACAAACAAAAAGACTGCAGATTATGAACAGGATCATTAGTCTGATAAGGAGCCATACAAATAAATGTTTCCCTTTAACTATATAGAGCAATGAAACTTTAAAAATCAACCACAGCAGTTCTTACCTGTTGTTTCTCTCTCTCCTCCTGCTGCTTAAGTTCATCGAGTGCCAACTGTAATCTGGTCTGTAAAGAAACAATGACGAACCTGATCACAACACAGAATGACTCTGATAAATCATGTAACGAGAATGCAGTCACATGGCTGCTCAGTTCTTCCAAAACTAAAGACACCTGGCAATTATCCTAGTTTCTAATATGTAAATATTCTTATTCAATTTTATAAGTACATAAGCAATAGCGTCTGACACATTAATACCGAGAAATAACAGACTTTCCGGGGTTGTTATGAGGTATTAACCCACAGGGAGACGGGCTTGTTAGCACCAAATGTCCATCATTTCCTTTACAAAATTAATCCTAGACAGCATTAACTAAAAATGGCACCTGACTTTCAACTGATGTTCTACACGATTTTATTTTTATAAGCTATACTTAAAGTTTTACATACTTTTATTTTTATAAGCTATAAATGATCTTTAGTGTTGTGTAAAAAGTTGTCTCTCTTCTTTTAAAAGCAACAAAGAAGCATTTAAAAAAGGCACATCTAAATTAAAAAAATAATAATAAGCACCACTTAAAAATCACTGGGCAGCAGAGAAGAATTAACATAACAGTAAATCATTTTATTATGCACAACCACTGGAAAAATATTCCTGTAAGTTTGATTTGAAGCTACGTGTTTTTTTCTGTTAACCAGATCATGAAGTCATTGGGAAAGTTTACACACAGCTGTGGTCACTCACATTTGGATTTTAAGTAAGCAATATCTCTCTGCAAGTCTTTTCATTAAACCTCCATTTTTAGTTAAGCAGTCCCAAGGTTCTCTTTTTGAGAAATTTGTACTAGATATACGGTTACCATTATTTTAATTTGTGCATTTAAATTTGCTTCCATGAGGGAAGACAGAAGAAGCTGCTGTCAAAAAGAGCTGAATGCTCTGTGCTTTTACCCGTGAAAACATTCCACTGCAGTAGAAGGGACACTTCCATCACATTCAGCAGGACAATTGTACAGCCGAGTGCTCCTCCAGGCGTCTTCTGCAGTTAACCCCTACTGCTCCTCTAGGCGTCAAATATGGATTGTTCATATTTGCATTAATAATTCCAAAACCA